>NC_036648.1:3060101-3111064 GCF_002806865.2 Cucurbita pepo subsp. pepo | reverse complement strand
AAAAAAAAAAAAAAAATCTTAATCGAGTTATAGAAATTCAAGAAAATGCATGAAAAGATGGTTACAGAGAAAAGTTAAATAAAACCTAAAAGGAGAAAATTTCAACAAGTTCTTTCATCACTCTGCTCCTCAAAAGAGTGCTGCAAGGAGAGAATCGAGCAATTCTATAGACTATTCACAAGTTATCAAGATTATGGAAACAGATGATGAAACCAAATCTCAACAAAAACAGCCACTCCCTCCCTCCCTCCCTCCCATCCAATCCACGTAATCGGTATCGAGTATATCTTTATATGGCTGCAACGGATCCTCAACGAACCGAAATTTACCTGTCGTTTCCTGTATCGAAGGAAAATTTTATCACACAATGTGCCTGTTTGAGTTAGCATGGTTCATATGGGATGCTACTTCATCGTAGCTATCGGGTTCATCTTCTTCATCAGAGGATAAGAGAGAAGATCCCATCCAAGCTTTGAATCCTTCATTGACACGCCTTTCGACATCCGGGGAGATTTCCAAAGGATTTGCTACCAACATTTCCAGGCCGAGGTTTCTTCCACCGAGGTCTCCCTCGCCGAGAATTGTAGCTGCTTTTCGTCTTAAGAAAAAGGCAGTTCCTCCATAGAGAATAACTAGACCCCATGATGAGATCTCATAGCACCAAAACAGGGGCACAGAGCAGCTGCCACCCAAGGTGAGAAGACTTGAACCAAGAAATAGTGCCAAGAGGCCAAATATGATGGCGAAAATAACATTTAGGATGGTAAGACAGCGAACGCCACCTACAAATAGCCACATAAAATAAATCTATAAATGAAAATCTGAACATGTACAGACTAACTAAGTACGACATTTGTTTTGAGGTATGAAGATTTAATCCTCAAACTTCGAGGAAAAAGTAAATGTAACGGTCCAAGTCCACCGTTAGCAGATATTGTTCTCTTTGGACTTTCCCTTTTTCCTGTATCGAAGGAAAATTTTATCACACAATGTGCCTGTTTGAGTTAGCATGGTTCATATGGGATGCTACTTCATCGTAGCTATCGGGTTCATCTTCTTCATCAGAGGATAAGAGAGAAGATCCCATCCAAGCTTTGAATCCTTCATTGACACGCCTTTCGACATCCGGGGAGATTTCCAAAGGATTTGCTACCAACATTTCCAGGCCGAGGTTTCTTCCACCGAGGTCTCCCTCGCCGAGAATTGTAGCTGCTTTTCGTCTTAAGAAAAAGGCAGTTCCTCCATAGAGAATAACTAGACCCCATGATGAGATCTCATAGCACCAAAACAGGGGCACAGAGCAGCTGCCACCCAAGGTGAGAAGACTTGAACCAAGAAATAGTGCCAAGAGGCCAAATATGATGGCGAAAATAACATTTAGGATGGTAAGACAGCGAACGCCACCTACAAATAGCCACATAAAATAAATCTATAAATGAAAATCTGAACATGTACAGACTAACTAAGTACGACATTTGTTTTGAGGTATGAAGATTTAATCCTCAAACTTCGAGGAAAAAGTAAATGTAACGGTCCAAGTCCACCGTTAGCAGATATTGTTCTCTTTGGACTTTCCCTTTCGGGTCTCCCCTCAAGGTTTTTAAAACACGTCTGCTAGGGAGAGGTTTCCACACCCTTATAAAGAATGCTTCGTTCTCCTCCCCAACCAATGTGGGGATCTCACAACAATCTACCCCCTTCGGGACCCAGTATCCTCGATGACACTCGTTCCTCTTTCCAATCGATGTGAGACCCCCAATCCACCCTCTTTCGAGGCCCAACATCTTTGCTGGCACACTGCCTCGTGTCCACCCCCCTTTCAGGGCTCAACCTCCTTGTGCTGGCACATCGCCCGATATTTGGCTCTGATACCATTTGTAACAGCCTAAATCCACCGCTAACAGACATTGTCTTCTTTGGGTTTTCTCTTTCGGGTCTCCCCTCAAGGTTTTTAAAACGCGTCTACTAGGAAGAGGTTTTCACACTCTTATAAATGATGGTTCGTTCTCCTCCCCAATCGAGGTGGGATCTCACAGTATATGTCAATCACCATTGAGCTAAGCTCACATTGACAATCACGTGGGACACTTTTTATCATATTATATTTAACAAGAAAATAAGTTGCGGATGAAATGGAAGGGTTGCTTTTGCCCCTACACCAAGAAGAGGGGAGACAATAGAGAAACCAGAAAACTGAAAAGCATCAAGCCCTCAAATTAACCAAAACTAAAAGAAGACGGAATAAAATAAGCCAGCCAAGCAGGGGACAAGACAATGCATTTTCACACCAAAAGGCAGTATGAAATCTCATATTATTTCAAAAGATAACTACATAAACCAAATAGAAAAATAAAATTTCTTTAGGCATTGAAAGTTCAATAAAGCAGCAGCAAAGCAAAATCCAAACTCGAAAAGCTTTTAACCTAACATAATTCCTTCTATTATAACATCCATAATCAATGATAATAAATGACATGTTGACTTACAAAAGCTGATAAGGAGATAAGATAGGGCTTTACCTCTCCTCGATGCACAGTAGCTATTCTCAACTACCTTCAAGCAACCGTGTCTAGTTGGAGCAGAATAAGCAACAGCTATGCCTGCAATATAAGTTAATTGATTCAGAAGATGGTAGAAAGTAACCGTACACCTTTAGGGATAATTGCACTCTTAAAACAAAATAAATTTGTAGATTTCAAACAAAGGAAGGTGTGAAGTCTGATTGTGTACATCATGATAACAAATATATGGTACCCACGGATCAACACCGACTTCCATTAGCCCGTCTCTGACTGCCGTAATCGGCAAGTCATCTAAAAATTAAGAATATAACATTTCCAGAGCTTTGTTTCTAAGGTAGAATGTAGCACAAACCAATACGCAAACAATCTAAACTCTCCAAACAAAGTTTCAGTACAAACATTTGAGTAGTGACTCGGAACACAAGAGGCTCGATTATAAAGAAAAAATGAAACAAAAAACTCTTTGATGGGAGGTGGGAAAGGGGTAAGCTAAGAAATAAAATGGCACGATTCCTATACAGACAAAGGATTATCCTCAAGTTCGCATTTCACAGAGATGACAACTCATCTTGTATTATTTTTTTTTATTCAGTATTTTTCCCGTTAAAAATATCCCCCCAACACAGCACACGATGCGAATGAAACAACACAGATTGCATTCTCTATTTCTTTCTTTGGAACCCTTGCATGTTGTCATCTCCTTTGGCATTATAAGAATGCATAATAAAATTAACAATGAGAGAACTCTAAACGGCTAAGACCAAAGATAAAGGAAAAGCTAGACAGACTTATATTTATAGCACTAATATAACTAACCCAAGTCCATCACTGGCAGATATTGTTCACTTTGGCCTGTTACGTATTGTTGTCGGCCTCACGATTTTAAAACATGTCTACTAGAGAGAGGTTTCCACACCCTAATAAGGAATGTTTCATTCCCCTCTCCAACTGATATCGGATCTCACAATCCACCCCCTTCGGGGCCCAACGTCCTTGCTGGCACACTGCCCGGTGTCTGACTCTAATACCATCTGTAACAGCCCAAGCCCACTGCTAGCAAATATTGTCCGCTTTGACCCATTACGTATCGCCGTCAGCCTCACGGATTTAATACGTGTCTAATAGGAAGAGGTTTCCACACCCTAATATGGAATGTTTCATTCCCCTCTTCAACCGATATCGGATCTCACAATCCACCCCCTTCGGGGCCCAACGTCCTTGCTGGCACACTGCCCGGTGTCTGACTCTAATACCATCTGTAACAGCCCAAGCCCACTGCTAGCAAATATTGTCCGCTTTGACCCATTACGTATCGCCGTCAGCCTCACGGATTTAATACGTGTCTAATAGGAAGAGGTTTCCACACCCTAATATGGAATGTTTCATTCCCCTCTTCAACCGATATCGGATCTCACAATCCACCCCCTTCGGGGCCCAACGTCCTTGCTGGCACACTGCCCGGTGTCTGACTCTAATACCATCTGTAACAGCCCAAGCCCACTGCTAGCAAATATTGTCCGCTTTGACCCATTACGTATCGCCGTCAGCCTCACGGATTTAATACGTGTCTAATAGGAAGAGGTTTCCACATCCTTATAAGGAATGTTTCGTTCCCTCTCCAACCGATGTTGGATCTCACAACCAATGCTCACCCTACTATTAAAGTAATTGCATATTTCTCCCCCAGCAGGTGTAAGGAAAAGCCACCAACACAACAGAAGTTCATATCTAAAATATAGATGATGGTTCTATCAAATGGAAGTTTATATGTAATTAGGGTACAGGATTGGTGCAGAGCTGGGTAACCATTGATGTAAAGATACAAATAAACAGTCAAAGAATTCTAATTCAAATAGCTAAAAAGAAACGTTAATACTAAAATAATTGCAAATCAATAGTCCTTAGTCATCAGCAATCACATGGTGATGACTAAGTTTTTTCACGACATATTGCCTTAAAGGAAATCATCCAGCCTTTCTCCCATAAGCTTCCTCGAAGGTAAGAACTGTTAATTTATCCTATATGATAACAAGTCATTGGATCTCTTAGCCAAGTTTCAATCTTAACCCATTACAGAAACTAATCAAATTTTAGTCCCTAATTCTTCAACTAACGAGAAACAAGTCAAAATCAATCATAATCAAGAACAAGTCCTCTGTTGTCCAATTCACTCGCAACGAGTCAAAATCTTACTGATTGAACAAAAGAATCTAAAAATCTCGGAATCAAAATTTTCTGCTAACGCTTAAAACGTAGAAAGACTTTCTTACCTGCAATAAGATAGACAACCGATGCAAGAAATGCGAATGCTGAGGGGATGAACACGAGCATCCAAAAATAGTCCACGATTTCTTGATTGGTAAGGTAAAAAGCTCCAACAAAATGATCAGAATCGCCTCCTTTCCCGTTCATAGGGAGAGGCTGAAGCCTCCTGTCACTGCAGAACGGTCTATTTCCAATGTCGCCGGGGAAGACTATTTTCAAACTGATGGTAGTGCATACAATGATTGCGAACCCTATCAAAACCACAAAAGCCATTACCAGCGGTTTCTGAATCTTGCCCCAAGCTTTTTCTTCTTCGCGAAGATTCTCATACTCGTGCTTCGGCATGAACGCCTGGCGAAGCGCGTCTCCAATAATTGCCATTCGAGCCAGAAAGAAAAATCTTCGTCGCGCAAAATCGAACTCAACACCGATCAGGAAAAAACCTAACTGAACAGAAATCTACTTTTCAGAACCCTAAATCTTCACATTTCGCATATAAAATGGATCACACGAACCATCGATGTACATCCAGCCAGAATAAGTACCGTAATTACAACTACTTAGCAGAAAGCTTTGGCGAAATACCAATAAATTGTGGTTTCCCGAAAAGAAAATTGAAATTCAATCTTGGTTCAAGAACCTTCTGATGATCTCCGATGGACCCTAATTGAAATGGCGGTGGACGAGGAAATGCTTGCTTGCTGGAGAGATTGAAAGAGAGAAAGTGGTGAACTGGTAGCGTAGCTTACAGGTTAGATCTGCAATTTACAATCGCCAACAAATGTGGCACGATATTCGGGATTTGGCGGTTCTGTGTGCAATGATCGGCGACTTCCGGCAACCCCATCGTTAATGTTTTATTATCATTATTATTTTTTTTTTTTCTTCACTATGGAAATTACCCTTTTTATTAAAATAAATAAATTAAAAAAAATACTCTTATCATTAATATATTTACTGTTCATAAAGCAAAGACAGGTCGAGACTTTGAATCAGATGTTTCTTGTGGCCAAAATTAGTCGTTNTTTTTTTTTTTTTTTTTTTTTTTTAATTTTAGAGCTTCTATGTAATTTTTTGAGTTCTACTCTAAATTTAAGTTCTTGGTCCAAAAAAATTAGTGTAAAAATTGTGGCAAAATGGTGAGTTGTTTCACGATATGTAATGGGTCATACAGGACAACATCTACTAACGATAACTTGAGCTATTACAAACGGTATCAGAGCCAAACACTAGGCGATGAGCCAGCGACGACGTTGATCCCTAAAGGGGTAGATTGTGAGATCCTACATCTGTTGGAGAGGGAAACAATATTTTTTTTTACAGTAGTGGAAAAGCTTTTTTGTAACCGTCTCGTTTATAAACCCGTGAGACTGATGGTGATATATAACAAGCCAAAGTGAACAATATTTGCTAACAGTAGACTTAGATAACTTTAGAAACATTGATTATTTTAATGTTGAAATTAGTAATAGACTATATATAACGCATATGAGAGAAAAAATAGAAGAGGGGACCATGAAATACATATAAATGGTGTTGTTCATATACGAACTATTAAGAACATTTTTTTAAAATATTTTTTGAAATGACAAAACTATTAATACAGCATTACTGAACCGAGATATAAAGTTCAAGAGTACATACGAGTGAGGTTTAGGAAATTTTGGGGTTCTTCATTTTATCCGTAGAGTCGGAATTCCTCATTTAAACTAGGAATGGAGGAGGGAGTGGGAAACATTTTTTCTGTTATATAAATGGAGTTGGGGACGAGATTATATTCCATGTTCCTGCCCCTTCCCAATTCTCCATCCCATGCTTTTATATATATATATATATAATTCTTTTTCAAGTTTTTACCGTCTACTTTTTCATTTACATTTTTCGATTAAAAACCCTACTTTAAAAATTATTAAAAATACGAAAAATAAATTTAAATACTTGAAAGGACAACAACTGATTGCTTCATGGATTTCGATAATAAGGATTTATTTATTTATTTATTAATAAGATAAATAAATTTCCATAATAAGATTTGGAATTTCGGGATATGAATTAGTGCGTGGCCTAGTTGTTGTCATTTTCATTAAAGTTTAAAAGTATGTTACTAAACCAACCCACCAATGAAAAATAGCCACGTGGAGAGCAAACTTAATGGAGTAGATTATTTACGTTGACCATCAAGTTTTTTTTTATTATTTTTTATAGGAGTTTCAAACCTAAAAGCGCAAGAAAATATAGAAACTGTTAAAATATTAATCCCTTTAAAAAAGGACCTTCATTAATATTTTAAAAATTAAAAAATTAAAAAATAATTAAAAAATACTCTTAAAACCTTTTGTGGATTTTTAAAATAGTAACTTTTATAACAGCATTAAAAATACTTTTTATTACTATTCTCAAATTTTTTTAAATTTAAAAAATATATTTACCAGTCGAATTTTAAAAATATTTATAAACTTTAAATAATAACATTAGAGATGATATATAAGATGTAGATAGATGATTTTCGTACATATATTAACAGTGTAAACTTTTTTATAAAGATTAAAAATATTAATGCTACCTCCAAGGGATATTTTTTAAAAAATGTAAAGTATATTCATAATATTTTTTAAAGTTTAATAGTAAGTATTTAATATATATATATATATATTAATAGTTTAAAATTATTTTTGAGATAAAATAAACCAGTTTAAAAATATTTTTATTAATTTAACCAATTTATAATAAAAAAAAAACTTGAAAAACTGTTTGAAATAAAAATTAAATTAATTCCGACCGTTACCTGCTAACCCAGATACCGAAAAATGTTGAGCAATGATTGGCCAGGTTCATGGTCGTGCGTCGCAGTGGATACTTTCCTGGAAAAAAGCCGGCGATCCATGTAGTGGTTAAACAAAGAACCGGAACTGCTTGATGGAGAAAAGGTCGGTCGAGCCGAAGGAATGAAAGTCTTCCACCTCAGTACTACACAACGAAAGTGGATCGTCTTGTTACACGTGGCGCAATGTCACTGGCCTTCTGTTTAAGTTCCATCTAAGCCCATGGGAAGGCAAACTAAAATGCGTCGAGAAAAAAAAGAAAAAAATAAGAAAAAGGGGAAAGTTTTGTTTGTTTATCGAGAGGAAGGGGGGTTACTGGCGATCTCGCGGCCGGAGAGCGTTTTTTGAGAGAGTGGACGGTGTATTCAGCTATTTAGCCGGAAAATTATTTGCCGTCGACGGTGGAGATTTGTACGGTTGACGGAATAGGAATTTTTTCTTCCGATCCGGCGGTGTTATTTGCGCGGAAGAGAGATGGTGAATTCTGTGGTGGCGCGTGCTACGAGCGATATGTTGATTGGTCCAGATTGGGCTATGAACATCGAGATCTGTGATATGCTGAACCATGACCCTGGGTACGCATTGCATACGATTGATTGCTTCATCGTTTTTCGTTTTTCTTTCTTGTTTTTTTATAATAATTTATCAGTTTGAAGAAGCTGCGTTATCTGTTCTTATTTTCGTGTTTGGTTGCTGAGAATCTGTTCGGCACAAAAATAAATGAGTACTGGAATTCTGCTTTTGGAATTTTGAGTTTGTTGTGTTTTCAAACGGAAGGTTGAAGACAAGCCGAATGGAAATTGGCATCTTCCCCGTGTTATTTTTCTGCATTCAAATGGAAATTATAATTTGCGACTCAGCCACTGACCGTTCATGCATCCCGATAAATAAATGAGTAATTTCAGCCGGTTTTGCTCCTGACTAAGGCTGAGGATTTTCTATTAGGTTTTCGTTTAATTTGATTCCTTGACGAGGAAGAATCTGACGGTGCTTCCGTTTTTTCATTGGACAATGGGCTGGATTTATCATATCTCTCTTCCAAGTTTCTAACCTTTAGGCTTGGAGTTCACTATTTCATTGGCAAATTTTCAGGCAAGCGAGGGATGTTGTTAAAGGTATAAAGAAGCGCCTTGGAAGCAAGAACGCAAAAGTTCAACTTCTTGCCCTGACGGTAATTCCTAAGTTCTGACTAATTTGTAATTTTATGCAATCGGTGGCTATTGCCTTTATTGGCATTATTTACTCTATTAATTACTTAATTTTTTTAGAGGTATCTGCTAGAGGTTTCGGTAAAAGAAACATTCTCTTTGCATAAAAACAGAACAAGTTCTTTGATAGTTGAGTACCACGCATATAGATTCAAAAGTAATGCAGGGAGTTCCTAATTTGAGTTTATTGTTCTTGCTGATCCACTTATTAAGCTTGCGTTACCTTGTTTCCTGAAGCAATGTTCAGTTAACTTAATCTTGGTATTCTATGTTTTTAGATGATTAAGTTGATTTTTGATTTTGTCATATCTCTACATTCTAGCTGTTGGAAACAATCATTAAGAATTGTGGGGACATTGTTCATATGCATGTGGCAGAGAAGGGTCTTCTTCATGAGATGGTAAAAATGGTGAAGAAGAAGGTAGGATTTTATCTAGAATGTTTTTGTTGCTTTCTTGCGTCACCCATCGTTCTTTCCTCGAATAACATCTCAGCAATTCTGAGCATGATATAGCCTGATTTTCGCGTCAAAGAGAAGATATTGACTCTGATAGATACTTGGCAAGAAGCTTTTGGAGGAGCTAGGGCGAGATATCCACAATATTATGCTGCATACCATGAATTGTTGGTAAGTGTTGAAAAACATTCTTTTAAGCCCAATGATGCTGATTGAATTCATTAGAAACACTTCATTCTTTGAACTTCTGGCATCTTCGCAAAAGTGTGCGCATCATCTCGTTCTATTTTCTCATGGATGCACCATCTTCTGCTAGTTATCATGACATGAGTATGCGAGTCGATACCTTCTTTGTTTCAGCGTGCTGGGGCAGTTTTCCCCCAGAGATCTGAGAGCTCTGGGCCTGTATTCACCCCCCCACAAACACAACCGTTGTCATCTTTTCCTCCTAGTCTGCGGAACCCCGATCGTAATCAGCAAGATGATGCTGAGACCTCAACGGAGTCCGAGTTTCCGACCTTGAGGTGGGCAAACTTCTTTTACTATCATTTTTCATCATCACATTATTCTTGTCTGTTTTATGATTATAGTTAATATGGAACTTTGAAACTGATTTTGGTTTCATTTTTTCAGCCTGACTGAAATTCAAAATGCCCGTGGCATTATGGATGTCCTTTCAGAAATGGTTAATGCATTAGAACCAGGGAATAAAGAGGTACTTTATCAGTTTAAAACGAAAGCAAAACTATGTTTTATCTCATGACATATTTGGGATGTTTTCTTTATTCTTCTGTTAATCCACATGTTCCGTGGATTTCGACTCTAAAGATGTTGGATTTCTTCTGGCCAAAAAAAAAATAAAAAATGTTGGGGTTTCGCATCTTGCAGGCTATCAGGCAGGAGGTTATTGTTGACTTGGTTGAACAGTGCCGTACTTACAAGCAGAGGGTGGTTCACCTTGTTAACTCAACCGCGTAAGACCTCATATCGCACTTATAGTTGCTGCTATTGATAGAAGAAATGTTCTACATTTTTTTTCGGCTTCACGACATTATATTAATTTTGTTGGCAAAGAGCATTAGGGACTTGTCGTCTAAATTCTTTCTGCTGTATCCTTGTCCTTTTCATATTCCCGTCCACATTTCCTTACTCATCCGTACGTTGGGAGTTTTCCAAGTTAAAACAGAGGAATCCAACAAGAAAGCTCTCAATCTCGAAGCAACGGCCTTCTTCCATCGTCCCTTTTAGTGGCACTTCATTTCACCCAGGATTTCTAGTATATGCTCCCAAAATCCTCCATCTCCTTGCCTTTTAGATTTCTTCTGACGTTTAATTTTCAGTATTAATTGGGGTTTTGTTGAGTGAGTTCGCTTGAAGTATTATGGGGTAATTCAAGTAGAGCAAGCGTTGTATGTTGCTTTCAGCTGTACTTCTTCTTGAACAACTAGTCTATGAAATCTACACTACATTAATGAATGCCAACTGGAGAGTCACATTTTATGTATGCGTGTATTTGTGTTTATTTCGTAATGCTGGTGCAGAGATGAGTCACTACTTTGCCAAGGACTTGCACTTAATGATGATCTTCAGAGGCTACTTGCGAGGCATGAATCGATTTCTTCTGGGAAACCTGTTGCTCAGAACCCAAAGTCTGGATCTGCTACAGCACACGTTGGTGGAGACCAGCCCCTTATTGACACCGGAGATAACAGCAAACAGCCTGAGACAAAGTAATTATGTCTTTTGGAGTTGATTTCTTTTTGCAGTATGCTAATTCATGGTATATTGCATGTATTTGATTTTTGAATGTCAAGATTGATGCTTGTAAAGTTTCATCGGATGCTTAAATATTTGATTCTGGTCATTTAAGTCACGACTGCCTTATGTTTGGTTGTGCATTGACGTTTAATTGTTATGCAGAGCTGCCTCAAATGCCGGTGAAGGTTCTCAAATCCTGAACCAGGGGTTGCTTCCGGCACCTGCTTCAACTAATGGTCCAGCTCCTCCAGGTAGGGTTGAACCCAGTGTGGACCTGCTAAGCGGTGACTTCAATTCACCAAAGGCAGAGACTTCATTGGCTCTTGTTCCTGTTGGAGAGCAACAACCTAATAATCCTCCTGCATCCGATCAAAATGCTCTTGTTCTTTTTGACATGTTCTCTGATGGTAACAATGCCTCTAATCCTGCAAATCCCCCTCCTATCAGTCCCGGTGGGCAATCCCCCCACCCACATGCTTCCCAATTTCAACAGCAACAGCAACAGCAGCAGCAGCAGCAGCCAAATGTTCACTCCCCGCAGACTGGATTTTATCCAAATGGGAACGTTACGAACATGGGTTCGCCTAATTATGAGCAATCGATGTACATGCAGGGCCCAGGTTCTCCCTGGAATGGTCCAATTCCTCAGCAGCAGCAGCAGCAACTGCAGCAGCCCCCTTCACCTGGCTATGGTACTTTCATCTCATGCTCTTGCATTATTGGCTCTGATTGAAAGGCTAGATCATGATTAGAACATGGCAGAACTCTCCATCTTTGTGTTTCCATATGTGCTCAATCCTGGGAGTGACAAGTTCTCTATGTTCTTTCTGCTAATGTTCTGTTGCTTCTCTTAGTTATTGCATGAATTTCACCTACCATTTGCTTGGAATTTTTTTGTTGTTCAGGGTTCGACATGAACATATGCAAGGCTTACATGATGTTTGGTTGTGACAGGTTCGCAAACAACCGGTGCATTGCCACCTCCTCCCTGGGAAGCTCAGTCTCCTGATGGTGGCAGCCCAGTATCAGGTTCTCATTACTCTCAACCAATGCAGGTTACTACTCAGGTTATTGTCTCACACGGACTCGGTGGACATCCCCAGGGACCTCAATCCATGGGGAACGAGGTTGTAGGCATAGGTATGTACATCCAGTCCATGACGAGTGGTCAAATGTCTAACGTCACTAGCCATGTTAATCCGAGCCATCAGTTGTTGCACCCACAGCAGATCCCAGGCATGCAAAATATGGTCATGGCAATGCCTCCACAGCATCCGCAAGCTAACCAGATGACACAACCTTATTACCCTCAACAGCAGATGTATGGCAACCACAACAACCAATACAACAACCCTGGCTATGGCTATGGTCATGGTCAATCACAAGTGCCCCAATATCTTGAGCAGCAAATGTATGGCCTATCAGTTGGAGACGACATGAGTATGAGCAGTTCGTCTTCTCAGACTTCTGCTTTATCCTATGTGCCTCCCATGAAGCCGGTCACTAAGCCAGAGGACAAACTTTTCGGGGATCTCGTCGACATTGCGAAATTCAAACCCGCGACGTCCGCTCCTGGCAGAGCTGGTAGCATGTGAAATCATTGCTGCACCTTTTTCCTCTGGTTATTTTATACCTCCCCCTGTTTCACATTGCATACATATAGTAGTGTTTTTGCCTTTGGCGCCCCTCATTCTTGTTGCCTGTTTGAGTATTATTGAAATCGTGTATATTTCTTGTAGAGGGATGGAAAAAGGAAAAGAGAAAAGGAAAAGGAAAAGGCCTTGGGAGACCACTTGCCTTAAAAGTGGACTTTTGTTGATTTATTTTCCCCTTCATTTTTTTTGAAATAAAAACTTTAGTGTAAAGTTCATCTCTGATTCATTTTTAGTAATTTGAGCAATAAATTTTTTTGCTTGATCTGTTATAATCATTTGTATCTTTCATTGTTTTTCTAAGATTTCTTATCAGTTTGTGAAATATTTACATAAAACTAAGCTGTTTTCAGATTTGAATCGAAAAGGCGAAATTTTTGGCCGCATTTACTTAGATGAAAATTATAATGTGAACCTTTAACATTTGAGTTGAGGTATGAATTAATTTATCTAAAAAATTAAGAATCGATAGTTAGATAAGAGAAAAAATTATCGGTGCATATATTAAACACAACATTTTCATTGGTACGAAACTTTTTTGGTGAAGTTGAAAGAAAAGTCTTGAGAGCTTGTACCCAATGTAAACGATATTATTCAATTATGAAGATATGTATGTTCAATGTCTCTAATAATTGCTACTAAATTGTATCTTAAATTTTTTTTTTCTCCTTGAAATCCTCAATGAATAGGAGTCTAATAGGAATAAGTAGTAAATGTAACTGCCCAAACCCATTGCTAGCATATATTGTTCGCTTTGACCCCTTACATAACGGATCAAAGCGGACAATATCTGCTAACGGTGGACTTGGGTTGTTATAAATGGTATTAGAGTCGGTCACTGGACGGTGCAAGACACTGATCGGAGTAAGGGTGTAGGCGCAAGGTACTGGTTGGAGTAAGGGTGTAGGCGCAAGGTACTGGTTGGAGTAAGGGTCTAGGTGCAAGGCACTAGTTAGAGTAAGAACGGGTTGGAGTAGGGCCCTTTCCATAATAAACACGTTTTAAGACTATGAGACTGACCGATACGTAACATGTCAAAGTAGACAATATCCGTTAGTGGTGGACTTGAGCCGTTATTAGTAAAATTGTGGGTGAATTCTTAATCTCATACATGAAACTAATGTTCTTCAATTTTTTTTTAGAATATTACAAATATAAAGGTGCAAAATTTAAACTTACAAAAAAAAAAAAAAAATTGCCTTGACTATCATGATAGGGTGAATTATTAATTATTTTATTATTTTAATATATTATATTCGTTAAAAAAAAAAAAGAACTTATTTATGAGATTAGTCTTCNAATATTACAAATATAAAGGTGCAAAATTGGAAAATTTGTTATTATTTATCAGGCACATGGAAATATTAATGGAGAATTGGCCGAGTGCTATTAAAAACAAAAAAGAATTAAAAAATAAAATAGAAAACTAATTAAATTCCGGAGATTCGTCACCACGAGGCTACGAATTACCAAAGAAAGGCGGCCGGTAGTCTTGAAAAAGGTTGCTGATACGATACACCGCTGAGTAAGGCTTCGGCGCTTCTCCCTTTGCGCATCTCCGAGTTACCTCGAGCTGGTTTCCATTGATCGTGAGTGTTCTTATTGTTCTGTTTTGTATGAACTCCGATTTGTTCGAATTCTTGGTTCTTCTGCTTCTCGATGTCTAGTTGCTATCGATTTCTATCAATTTTGTCTATGAATTTCTCTTTCTTCATTTCTTTTCACCTCGAGTTTCTTCGCTAGGGTTTGATATTATGCATATTACAAATCCTTACGATTTTACTAATTATGATTTATTCTTGTATGGAGTTTTCTTTTTTCGTACCGGTTGCAGTTTATCGGCCGGTAATTTTGCTGGTTTGAGAATTCTAGGCTTGAAGCAGCTTGTCTCGTCTGGGAGAATCTATAATGCAGGTTAGCCACTATACTTAGTTATGTATATAATGAGTCCACACGAAGGGATCTGACTACGAGTATGTTGAGGATTGGCCAATTTAGGGAATGATCACGTGTTGATAAGCAAAATACCTCTTTATTGGTACGAGGCCTTTTGGGGAAGCCCAAAACAAAGCCATGAGAGTTTATGCTCAAAGTGGACAATATCATACCATCGTGGAGAGTTGTGATTCCTAACATGGTATCAGAGCCATGCCCTAAACTTAGCCATGACAATAGAATCCTCAAATATCGAACAAAGAATTGTGAGCCTTGAAGGTGTAGTCAAAAGTGACTAAAGTGTCGAACAAAGGGTGTACTTTGTTTGAGGGCTCCAGAGAAAGGAGTCGAGTCTTGATTAAGGGGAGACTTATAGTGTACTTTGTTTGAGTTGAGGATTGTTGGGAGTGAGTCCCACGTTGGCTAATTTAAGGAATGATCATGTGTTTATAAGCAAAATACCTATTGGTATGAGGCCTTTTGGGGAAGCCCAAAGCAAAGCCATGAGAGCTTATGCTCATAGTAATCAATATCATACCATTGTGGAGAGTCATGATTCCTAACATGGTATCAGAGCCCTGCTCTAAATTTAGCCATAATAATAGAATCCTCAAATATCGAACGAAGAATTGTGAGCCTTGAAGGTGTAGTCAAAAGTGACTAAAGTGTTGAACAAAAGGTGTGCTTTGTTCGAGGGCTCCAGAGAAAGGAGTCGAGGCTCGATTAAGGGGAGACTTATAGTGTACTTTGTTCGAGTTGAGGATTGTTGGGAGTGAGTTCCACATTGGCTAATTTAGAGAATGATCATGGATTTATAAGTAAAGGAATATCTCTCCATTGGTATGAAGCCTTTTGGGGAAGCCCAAAGCAAAGCCATGAGAGCTTATGCTCAAAGTGGACAATATCATACCATCGTGGAGAGTTGTGATTCCTAACATGGTATCAAGCCATGCCCTAAACTTAGCCATGACAATAGAATCCTCAAATATCGAACAAAGAATTGTGAGCCTTGAAGGTGTAGTCAAAAGTGACTAAAGTGTCGAACAAAGGGTGTACTTTGTTCGAGGACTCCAAAGAAAGGAGTCGAGTCTCGATTAAGGGGAGACTTATAGTGTACTTTGTTCGAGTTGAAGATTGTTGGGAGTGAGTCCCACGTTGGCTATTTAGNAGTGTCGAACAAAGGGTGTACTTTGTTCGAGGACTCCAAAGAAAGGAGTCGAGTCTCGATTAAGGGGAGACTTATAGTGTACTTTGTTCGAGTTGAAGATTGTTGGGAGTGAGTCCCACGTTGGCTATTTAGGGAATGATCATGTGTTTATAAGCAAAATACCTATTGGTATGAGGCCTTTTGGGGAAGCCCAAAGCAAAGCCATGAGAGCTTATGCTCATAGTAGTCAATATCATACCATTGTGGAGAGTCATGATTCCTAACATGGTATCAGAGCCCTGCTCTAAATTTAGCCATAATAATAGAATCCTCAAATATCGAACGAAGAATTGTGAGCCTTGAAGGTGTAGTCAAAAGTGACTAAAGTGTTGAACAAAAGGTGTACTTTGTTTGAGGGCTCCAGAGAAAGGAGTCGAGTCTTGATTAAGGGGAGACTTATAGTGTACTTTGTTTGAGTTGAGGATTGTTGGGAGTGAGTCCCACGTTGGCTAATTTAANTTCGAGTTGAAGATTGTTGGGAGTGAGTCCCACGTTGGCTATTTAGGGAATGATCATGTGTTTATAAGCAAAATACCTATTGGTATGAGGCCTTTTGGGGAAGCCCAAAGCAAAGCCATGAGAGCTTATGCTCATAGTAGTCAATATCATACCATTGTGGAGAGTCATGATTCCTAACATGGTATCAGAGCCCTGCTCTAAATTTAGCCATAATAATAGAATCCTCAAATATCGAACGAAGAATTGTGAGCCTTGAAGGTGTAGTCAAAAGTGACTAAAGTGTTGAACAAAAGGTGTGCTTTGTTCGAGGGCTCCAGAGAAAGGAGTCGAGCCTCGATTAAGGGGAGACTTATAGTGTACTTTGTTCGAGTTGAGGATTGTTGGGAGTGAGTTCCACATTGGCTAATTTAGAGAATGATCATGGATTTATAAGTAAAGGAATATCTCTCCATTGGTATGAAGCCTTTTTGGGAAGCCCAAAACAAAGCCAGGAGAGCTTATGCTCAAAGTGGACAATATCATACTATTGTGGAGAGTCGTGATTCCTAACAGAGTAGGGCTGAGTCAAGTAAAGTTTCCACCGATCACGCCTAAGCTTTTGTTTTTGTGTAGGCGTCAAGAGCAAGGTTGTTCAAGGAGTACAAAGAGGTTCAAAGAGAAAAGGTAGCAGATCCAGATATTCAGTTGGTTTGTGACGATTCCAATATTTTTAAATGGATAGCGCTAATCAAGGTAATCCTCTCAATGATCCAGATGAAATATGTGGTTNTTTTTTTTTTTTTTTTTTGCTTACCATGATTGATATGCATTTTTATTTAGGGACCATCTGAGACTCCTTTTGAAGGTGGTGTCTTCCAGCTTGCCTTATCCGTACCTGAGCAATACCCTTTGCAACCTCCTCAAGTGCGGTTCTTAACGAAAATTTTCCATCCAAATGTTCATTTTAAGGTAGAAGTTACCCTGGTCCTTTTTCTAGATCCTATGCTGACTATGAGCCTTTAGAAAGAAAGAAGAATACACCAAAATGTAGGTGCGATACCGTGCGTTTGTGGTTTTTTCTTGTTGTAAGTGAATGCAATGAAAAGACAGATGTAAGCCGCGAGAACGGTACCAAATCGAGGCTAACTCTGAATACTAGATATGATCTCAAAATAATAGGGGTTAAGGTTGACCGGTGACATGTGGGGGATAAGCTTGATCATGGGGGAGGAAAGGGCAACGCTAGGGGAGGGGGTACCGTTGTCCAAGGGAGAGTAGTGAGCAGCAGTATTTAGGTCGTTTTTTAATTAGTTAACAAATACCGTTGAGCATCTATGCATGGAGGGGAATATGGTGGAGAATATATCGGAGAGGTAGTATGTGAGATCCCATAGAGGAACGAGTGTCAGCGAGGATGTTGGGCTCCAAAGGGGATGGATTGTGAGATCCCACATTGGTTGGAGAGGGCAACGAAACATTCTTTCTAAGGGTGTGGAAACCTCTTCCTAGCTGATGCGTTTTAAAACCTTGAGGGNAGTGTCAGCGAGGATGTTGGGCTCCAAAGGGGATGGATTGTGAGATCCCACGTTGGTTGGAGAGGGCAACGAAACATTCTTTCTAAGGGTGTGGAAACCTCTCCCTAGCTGATGCGTTTTAAAACCTTGAGGGGAAGCCCCGAAGGAAAAGCCCAAAGAGGACAATATCTGCTAGCGGTGGAGGTATATGGGAGTTGCAATGATACTAGCGGTGAAGGTACCACGGGAGAAGAGTTTACGACAAGCAACGGGGTAAAAAGGAAGTGAACTCAATAGAAAGGAAGCGACCGGGATTAGGAGTGGGAAGCTAGATATTTCGTGGACTGCTTTGTTCATATGAGAGGAGTTCTTGTTGCAGAGCAATTCGGTGCATTAGTGAGCGGCAGTCTAAAGGGAGAGGGAGAGGTTCGGTGTGATTTTGATGGGAGGCTTGGATCCCGAAAGAGGGTGATCCGGTCACGGGACGAGTTGAGAACCCGAATATTCCTTATTCCAACTTTTGCAGAAGGCCATACTCAGTGAAAATTCATGGCTCTCCGGCCACTGGCATATGAAGTGCTTGTGTAACGCCATTGATTGAAATAGTATAAGTTGCATTCTTTGCTATGAACTATATTGATGAATGGTGATCATTCAACTTCGCCGATCCCTTTTGTGATTGTCGTCTTATTTTTAATACACGAATCGAACCACACTTATACTTATCGATGTACGTCGTTCCTGCAGACGGGTGAGATCTGCCTAGACATATTGAAGAACGCATGGAGCCCAGCATGGACTCTGCAATCTGTTTGTAGGGCTATAATCGCTTTGATGGCTCATCCCGAACCTGATAGCCCGCTAAACTGCGATTCTGGTGAGTTTTCATGGATTCCTTATGATGAATTTTCCTGATTTATATGTTCATTTATTTGAATCTTTGTGATGGCGTGATAATGTAGCAAAGTGGTTAATTGATCTGAAACCTGCTTCTGGTTGGCGATTGAATTAGTTCATCATTCCTAAACCATTCTTTTAGAGAATGATTTGCATAATAGTTAGAATAGATGCAAAAATTATGAGAAGAACACCGAGCTAATCGCTTGAGTCTATAGGCTACCTCTCCTCGATCAAACAAACTCTGAATTTCATAAGAGAATCAAGATCGTAGTTGCATCAGTTTGGCTCGGGTCTAGGCCGATACTGATGTAAACTAGCTTATTGATTTATGAATATAAAAACCCAATAGGACTAAACCAAGTTGATCAGCTAATGTTTAGTTGTATATTTTTAAATTGAATCGATTGATAATGCTCGAGATATTGGAGAATTTCATTCCTTAGGAAGGCGTTGTGCATTGTAAGCCAGCTTCAAGGAGGCAACTAGAATTCGATTTATAATAATCAAGGCTCCGTTCGATAACTATTTAGTTTTTAGTTTCTAAAAAGTGTGCTTATTTTTTCGTAATTTCTTTTGAATGATTTTCGTCTTTCTAAATGCAATATTTTGGTGAAAGTTGTGTTTATAAGCTAAATTTCCAAAAGTAAAAAATCGAAAAGGCTCGAACTTAGGTCTTGGGTGATTCAACTTAAGACCTTGGAGAGAATCTCCGAACATTCCAAGTACAACGGTATCATTTGGAGGTGAAATAACTAATGTGTGTTGCTCGGTTTCATAACCTTTATTCGGGATCGAACTCCGGTAACACATATAAAGTAACGCGAGTGATCTTCAATTCTTCTAACTGATTATTTGGGTGTTTACAGGAAATCTTCTGCGTTCGGGCGATGTCCGAGGTTATCAATCAATGGCAAGGATGTACACAAGGCTGGCTGCCATGCCCAAAAAGGGCTGACTTTCCATTGCTTCTTCTTAGTCAAACATTTGAATTTGAGGTTAGCTGTTGTCATCAAGGAGACCGTAGTATGTGTTAATGGCCATACCTACAAATTTGATAATCCAGACATCTTATGTAAAGTAAAGCACATTCCATCTTTTATTTTATTTTATTTTATTTTTATTTTTATTTTTATTTTTATTTTTATAGTTCACTATAATGTGTTGATAGTTCTGTCTTTAATATAAGAAATCAATACTTAATTAATAAAAAAATATAAGTGAATTGGTTGTTTACCTAATTAATAAAAGTGACGAGTATAATTAAATAATGTACATATAAAAATATTATTCTCTATTATTTCAAGTATTTAAAGTATTTATTATCAATCAAGAAAATCAATTTTGGAAAGAAGACCAAAATTAAATGAATTTCTAAATTGATTATCTGTTTGGCTTTGATATCATTTATAATAGCCCAAGTGGTTTCCATTCTTTGGGGGCATTTGGGCCATTTATAATAGCCCAAGTGGTTTCCATTCTTTGGGGGCATTTGGGGCCGAATGTCATTGTTGGCTAACTACTTGGTGTCTGACTTTGATATTATTTATAATAGTCCAAGTCCACTGCTAACAGTAATTGTCTGTTTTAGCTCGTTACGCATTGTCGTCAGCCTCACGATTTTAAAACGCATCTACTAGGGAGAAGTTTTCACACCCAATATTTTATTACCTTCTCCAACCGATATGAGATCTCACAAAACAAGTGAGTTTTTGTGTTCGAACAGGTAAAAATCAATCTACCCGTCAATTTTAGAAATTATACTCAAATCAGCAAGTGATTTTGGTTCAAACAGTGGTTAGTAGTTTGTGATATGGGCGATAAATTTCAACTCGAAAAATAATAATTTAGCCACATTTGGGGAGGATTCGACTCCGATTTACCCATTTTAAAAGTTTATATGAATTTTGTATCGTACCTTTTATCTTATTTATTTTCTTTCTATTTTCAAGTTCGATTTGATTTAGGTGATTCTATTTTTGTTTTTATATGCATGGGCCTGTGCAACATCTCTACGATAGCGTTACGACCAATTAATGGCACTTCCCTAAAGCAACCAATTGAATTTGTCCAAATCAAAGAAAGGCGATCTATCGCTTACATTCATCTCATAAATGAAAACTAAGCTACACGACACCAACATAACTCCTAACGTAAAAGAGTAGCCAATGCGGTGCCTACGCTATTTTTATTCCTATAAAGCTTGGACCCACGACAAACTCCTATAACGCTCGGAGCCAGAACAAATATATTTTGCTTAAAGACAAAAAATTAGATCAAAGTTTACCGAGTAAAATTTATTTTGTATTGTCCAAATTCTCGATATACGTGCTTCTCAAAAACGTCCCAAATCGAGCTTAATCAATTAGACCCAATACGCAATTCCTTCCATCCCCATTAATTATTTTTTTATATATTCTAAAGTATTGTTTAAATTTTAGTTAAATTTTTTAAAATAAAATTTTTTAATGCAATATTTATAGAATGTTGGTGAGGTTAATATAACGGTTAACATATTTATTTATAATTTCTTTATAAAATATAAAAATTTTAAATAAAAACATAATTCAGCAATTAAAAAAATCAAAATTAAACTAAAATTAATGAAAAAGAGCTCCTTTACCCGATTATTCGGCTAAAAACGGAAAAAGAAAAAAGAAAAAACAGAAAACTAGGGCTTCAATAGTTGAATTCCACGGCCATTCGCAACCATATCGCGTGTTGAACACGAACCAATTACATCCCCTCCCGTATGCGCCAAGGCATCATTCTTTATCGTTTAGAAGACCGGCACATTGTTAAAAAGAACAACCCCCACGCTCGTCAACCCGAGCGTGTAACACACTCTTGACTTTTAGGGTTTTGTTTTCCGATGTGATAACTGTTAAGGGATCCCCCAATTTTGCTTTCCACGTGGCGAAACATTATTGGCCACCGACCTCTTCTTTCTCATGTAAGTGATCTGGCATCCGGCATGGGAAGTTTTCTCACCGGAAAACATATAAATATAAATACATATAAATAAATAAATAAATAAATATATATATATATATATATATATATACACAAAATAGCCGTCCAAATATATTTTTATTAAAAATGGTAATATTTCAAAATTATTATAATTAATTTTAAAAAAAACTTGAAGGATGACCCACATTTCTATTCTAGCCGACAATCGCACAATTTTACGTCTCGATCTTCATTCAAAATTAACCGTTTTGAAACGTTTATAACGACTTAAATAGAGATGTTCCCGCTCTCGCCTCCCATCTCAATTTCGACAAATTATTAATCTATTTAAATAGGATGAAAGTATAAATTCCTAAAAATATATATATTAATTTAAAATAATTTTTAATAGATAATTTTTCATTTTTGTCAGTATATAATAAATAAAAATATAATATAATATTCCATACACACATGTATAAGGTGAAGAGAAGAGAACAAATATCTGAGGATAGAGACGGAAACAGAGAGTATAATCTTAGTCCGTCCTGGGTTTCGTGTAGCTAACACAATCTCTCCTTACTCTCTCCCAATCCTCTATTCAAACGAGAATTCTGTTCGAGGGGTCCGGAATTTGGTGACGAAAAGGAAGATGGTAATGAGAATAAAAACCCCCCACCAACATTCTCTCTCTACAAAACAAAAAAAACTTGTCTTGTTTTTTTGTTTCTCTCTCTTTCTCTCTCTCTCTCTCTCCCCTCAATGGGTTTTCTCTTTGATAGAGCTTCGAGCTTGAATTCTTCAATGGCGGCTGTCTAATTCCACCCTTCATTTCCGACAAAGCTTTCTTTCTCTCATAGTTTCATGGAGGATTGAATCAGAGCTCACGCCAAACGACGCCGTTTTCCGATGCAGTTCAGTAACCTCTTCGCTTCTTCTCTCTAATTNTTTCTCATGTAAGTGATCTGGCATCCGGCATGGGAAGTTTTCTTACCGGAAAACATATAAATATAAATACATATAAATAAATAAATAAATATATATATATACACACAAAATAGCCGTCCAAATACATTTTTATTAAAAATGGTAATATTTCAAAATTATTATAATTAATTTTTAAAAAAACTTGAAGGATGACCCACATTTCTATTCTAGCCGACAATCGCACAATTTTACGTCTCGGTCTTTGTTCAAAATTAACCGTTTTGAAACGTTTATAATGACTTAAATAGAGATGTTCCCGCTCTCGCCTCCAATCTCAATTTCGACAAATTATTAATCTATTTAAGTAGGATGAAAATATAAATTCCTAAATATATATATATATATATATTAATTTAAAATAATTTTTAATAGATAATTTTTCATTTTTTGTCAGTATATAATAAATAAAAATATAATATAATATTCCATACACACATGTATAAGGTGAGGAGGACAGAACA
Organism: Cucurbita pepo subsp. pepo; assembly: GCF_002806865.2. Classification (NCBI taxonomy): domain Eukaryota; kingdom Viridiplantae; phylum Streptophyta; class Magnoliopsida; order Cucurbitales; family Cucurbitaceae; genus Cucurbita; species Cucurbita pepo. The sequence continues at coordinate 3,087,989 of NC_036648.1, read as the reverse complement.
AATATCTGAGGATAGAGACGGAAACAGAGAGTATAATCTTGGTCCGTCATGGGTTTCGTGTAGCTAACACAATCTCTCCTTACTCTCTCCCAATCCTCTATTCAAACGAGAATTCTGTTCGAGGGGTCCGGAATTTGGTGACGAAAAGGAAGATGGTAATGAGAATAAAAACCCCCCACCAACATTCTCTTCTGCAAAACAAAAAAAACTTGTCTTGTTTTTTTGTTTCTCTCTCTTTCTCTCTCTCTCTCTCCCCTCAATGGGTTTTCTCTTTGATAGAGCTTCGAGCTTGAATTCTTCAATGGCGGCTGTCTAATTCCACCCTTCATTTCCGACAAAGCTTTCTTTCTCTCATAGTTTCATGGAGGATTGAATCAGAGCTCACGCCAAACGACGCCGTTTTCCGATGCAGTTCAGTAACCTCTTCGCTTCTTCTCTCTAATTTATATATATATATATATTCTCATCGTTTATGTTGTTTTTTTTTTTTTTTTTTTTTGTCTTTTAATTTTAAATTCATTTATTTATGGCTGATTTTTTAGTTCTTAAATGTTCTTAATTTTTTAATCTCGCAAAACCCTTGTTCTATTATTAGCTTATAAATTGTTAATTTACANTTAAAAATGGTAATATTTCAAAATTATTATAATTAATTTTTAAAAAAACTTGAAGGATGACCCACATTTCTATTCTAGCCGACAATCGCACAATTTTACGTCTCGGTCTTTGTTCAAAATTAACCGTTTTGAAACGTTTATAATGACTTAAATAGAGATGTTCCCGCTCTCGCCTCCAATCTCAATTTCGACAAATTATTAATCTATTTAAGTAGGATGAAAATATAAATTCCTAAATATATATATATATATATATTAATTTAAAATAATTTTTAATAGATAATTTTTCATTTTTTGTCAGTATATAATAAATAAAAATATAATATAATATTCCATACACACATGTATAAGGTGAGGAGGACAGAACAAATATCTGAGGATAGAGACGGAAACAGAGAGTATAATCTTGGTCCGTCATGGGTTTCGTGTAGCTAACACAATCTCTCCTTACTCTCTCCCAATCCTCTATTCAAACGAGAATTCTGTTCGAGGGGTCCGGAATTTGGTGACGAAAAGGAAGATGGTAATGAGAATAAAAACCCCCCACCAACATTCTCTCTCTACAAAACAAAAAAAACTTGTCTTGTTTTTTTGTTTCTCTCTCTTTCTCTCTCTCTCTCTCTCCCCAATGGGTTTTCTCTTTGATAGAGCTTCGAGCTTGAATTCTTCAATGGCGGCTGTCTAATTCCACCCTTCATTTCCGACAAAGCTTTCTTTCTCTCATAGTTTCATNTATATATATATATATATATTTAAATTAGGGTTTTCTTTTGTTCTACAGTATAAGAGACTGTTATTTTATGTGTCAAAGCCTGTTCTTATATATCTAATCTCTATTTTTCTTTGTTAATTTAATGAATTTGACTATATATATATATATATAGATGTATGTATGTATGCATGCATGTATAGGTAGTCTTATAGTTCTTCAATTCATACATAGAATTGATGGGAGAGAATCATGATCATCATGGAACTGATTCCAAGCCTGCAAAAAAAATCCATTAAGATTGACTCTATATTAACCGATCTATTTAGCTCGGATTATAAATGCGATGATCAAAAGAGTGAAATTTCTCCATTTGGTAAGCGTTTTACAGCTTATTTAGAGAAAATAGAGATGTCTTAATTATTGAGTTATATTTGTTCTGTGTTTTACGAGCTTTTGGGGTTAATGGGTATTTTTCGTTTTTTGGATATGTTGCGTTATGAGGGAGGGAGCTCGAGATGCGTGGTAGGGATAGCCTATAACTTAGTTAAAAGGTTAAAGATTCGAATTTTGACTGAATGTATCTAACAGTGGTTATGTATCTGATATGCACAAAAAGGATTTGAAGATGTGTTTGCCATTTGCTGATATTGATGATCTTCGTAAGATGGATGAACGTATACTCTCGGTCCCGCCGGTGTATGATTCGAGTTTCGACGAGCAGCGAGGTGAAAGACGTTGGCAAGAGAGTTCTGATATGGCTGCAGATCAAGGTTTTATCTTTGATGGCTGTCGAGATGTAATCAGTGGAAGAACAATGGCTGGTTATGCTTCTAATTCCAGTTGTGATCGGAAGGGAAAGAAACTTGAAGTTGCAGATAACTGTAATGGTAGGTTCTACTTGAATTTTCGTTTGACTAGACTTCTCTCTCGTCTCTTAGTATCTGTGAGATCCCATCTCGGTTGGAGAGGGAACGAAACATTCTTTATAAGGGTGTGGAAACCTCTCCATAGCTGACGCGTTTTAAAACCGTGAGGCTGATGGCGATACGTAATGAGCTAAAACGGACAATATTTGCTAGTAGTGGGCTTGGGGTGTTATAAATGGTATAGAGCTAGACACCGAGCAGTTTGCCAGCGATGACGCTGGCCCCCAAGGGGGTGGATTGTGAGATCCCACGTCGGTTGGAGACGGGAACGAAGCATTCTTTATAAGAGTGTGGAAACCTCTCCCTAATAGACGCGTTTAAAAATCGTGAGGCTGACGACAATACGTAACGGGCCGAAGTTGAAATTATCTATTAGCGGTGGGCTTGGGGTGTTACAAATGGTATCAGAGTCAGACACCGAATGATTTGCCAGCGAAGACGCTGGCCCCCAAGGGGGATGGATTGTGAGATCCCACATCGGTTGGAGAGGAGAACGAAACATTCCTTATAAGGATGTGGAAACCTGTAACACTCCAAGCCCACCTTAACAGATATTGTCCTCTTTCAGCTTTCCCTCTCGGGCTTTCTCTCAAAGTTTTTAAAACTCGTCTGCTAGGGAGAGATTTTCACACCCTTATGAAAAATGTTTCGTTCTCCTCCCCAACCGACATGGGATCTTACAATCCACCCTCCTTCGGAGTCCAGCGTTCTCGCTGACACTCATTCCCTTCTCCATTGAATGTGGGACTTTCAATCCACCCCACCGCTGGCAGATATTGTCCTCTTTAGACTTTCTCTTTCGAGCTTCCCCTCAAGGTTTTTAAAACGCATCTGCTTGGGAGAGATTTCCACCACCTTAATGGGATCTCACAAAACCTCTCCCCCATAGCAAACGTGTTTTAAAACCATGAGGCTGACAGCGATACGTAACGGGCCAAAACAAACAATATCTGCTAGCGGTGGGCTTGGCCTAGCTCCTCGACATATGCTGCAAAATATGTGTCTTTCATATTGTATTTGTACCTATTAGTTACTTTTGTGTTTTGCCATAACCAAACTATTTTTGGTATCTGAAACAGTTGCTCTGATATCACAAACCGAGCCAGGTTGTGCAAGTCCTGAAGTTCATGATATTGAGCCTGAGAAAAGCCTTGCAGCTCATCTAAATGGACACTTAAACATAGACCAAGAACATCATACTGCTAAACTTCAAGAAACTGGAGATGCTTCCATGGAATCCTTTGAAAGCAAAGTTTCATCATCCGAAAGTGCTGAATCAGTCGGAAACAGTCTTCATCGTCGTCGTTATCAAGGAACGTCGCGTCGTCGACGAGCCCCAAAGTTTCGTCTATTGACCGAATTGCTAGCAGAAAGTGAAAACAAGAAAGCTAAACAACCTGAAAGTTCTCCATCCAATGTCACTGCCAAGGCATCACGGCAGGCAGCTCCGAAGTCCGTAAAGCCATCTCGAACAAGTAAGTATGCAGCCGATCGTGCTGCTATCTTAGCACACGACAACGAGTTTTCGAGCCGAAATTCACGGTCGACGTCGTTGAATGCCATGGAATCTAAATCTAGTACATCTATGAATCCAAATTCAAGCAAGGAGTCTCTCAATAACTATGCCAATCTACAAAGGAACCACAAACGAATCCGTCGTGGTCGTCGTCGAGGAGAAAATGAGCAGCCATCTGACCGTGGGTCGTCCGATGACATCCCGATGGAAATCGTCGAACTAATGGCGAAGAATCAATACGAAAGACGTATTTCTGATGCAGAGAATCATATGCTTTGGCATAATGCTTCTATTCATTCTCAAGAGGAATCATCAAATGGTTATGATATACAATCTTCTGAAGGATTCATAGATCATTTACCTGTTTCAGAACAGAACAAAGAACAAGCTTGTTCATGGTCTTCTTTTGAAGCACATAGCCACAAACTTGCAGAGAGTTCATTTCCTAGCCGTCCTAACGTGGTTGAGCGTCATCAAGATCGTGTCGATTCGAACGAGTTGTACTCGGACGAAACCATATCAGCAATGCACTTGCTTAGCCTCATGGATGCCAGGACTCCATCTAATGCACCCTTCCAGCTTAGTACAGGATTTGAAACCGATACCAATTTCTCCGGTCGGGCTGTCTCTAAGTCTCGAAATGGATCGAAAATGAAATGCTCAGCTCCATCTGCGTCGAGCAACGACCGAAAGCCGTTAACAGGAACTCCGAAGAACAAGACAAGCATTTCTGAGACTGAAACATGTAGTGTCAACAAAAATCCTGCAGATTTTAGCTTTTCTGAAGCAGAAAATACATACATGATTGGAGGTAGAAGTCCTGTTTCTAAGAACAGATCTAGCTCTGTTCGTTCCGATGATCGGTCGAAACGGCCGAGGATCGTGTAGCACGATACCGAAAGGCTACATGGATCAAATAGACACAGATAAATCTGGTGCAATCCTTCCTGGAAGGATGTTTGGACATATTAAGCTTGTTTTGAGCAAATTTCTGCTAACTGAGCCATCCTTAGCATAGCAACAAGATCTTGGTGTCTTCATGGGCTATGGGGAAGGTTGCTAGAAATTCTGGCTTTTGTACTTCTAGTTTTTTATTTATAATATGTTCAGAGCATATTTGTAACAGCTTAGCTACTGCTCGTATATATTATCTGCATTCGCCTATTACGTATTATCGTTATCCTTACGGTTTTAAAACGTGTCTGCTAGGAAGAGGTTTCCACACCCTTACGAAGAATGTTTCGTTTCCCTCTCTAACTGATGTGCGATCTCAAAATCCATGTCTTTTGAGATCCAATATTCTCGCTGGCACACTTCTTGGTGCCTAGCTCTAATATCATTTGTAACACCTCAAGCCCACTGTTAGTTGATATTGTCCGCTTTGGCCCGTTACATAGTATCATCAGCCTCACGATTTTAAAAAGTATCTGCTACGAAAGGAGTTTTCACACTCTTAAAAAGAGAATGCTCCGTTTCTTCTCAAACTGATGTGGAATCTCACAATATCAAACATAAATTTATGTCGTAAGTTTTTTATTGAATATTTGATAATTAATAACATGCGATAAATAATCGATATGATACATTACAAAATTTATGCACACGGAGTGGATCTCTTCAATTCTAGCGAATGCAAGGGTTGTTGACTCCACATCGCGATATTATACATTTCTGATACACACGTTGTGACTATACGTCCTTGAGGGTTGTTGACTCCAATGTGGCTGGTATAGTCATGATGCCTCGAAGACCTTCGACTTGAAGCGCATACGTCGCGTAGGTCTGCATGAACACAACCCAGTTAAGAACCAAGAGTGTCTGACCTTAGGCTAAAAACAGATTCTCTATAAAGCTACCATGACTAGTCTACATTGGTGTCGAATTCGAGGATGTCTATCGTCTAGTTAAAACGCTAACAACCGAATGCTATTTACTAATTCTAACATAGTTTATGAATTTAGCGTTATCTCATCACTCCCGAGATTTGAATTGTTAATGTAACAACTCAAACCCACCGCTAACAAATATTGTCCTGTTTGGGTTTGGATTCCCCTCAAGGTTTTAAAATGCGTCGACTAGAAAGAGATTTCCACACCCTTATAAGGAATGATTCGTTCCCCTCTCCAACCGATATGGGATCTCACAATCCACCTCCCTTGAGGGCCCAACATCCTCGCTGGCACATCGCCTGGTGCCTAGCTCTAATACCATTTGTAACGGCCCAAGCCCACCGCTAGTAGATATTGTTCTCTTTGGGCTTGGTTTCCTCTCAAGGTTTTAAAACGCGTCTACTAGAGAGAAGTTTTCACACCCTTGTAAGGAATGTTTTGTTCCCCTCTCCAACCGATATGGGATCTCACAATCCACCCCTCTTGAGGGCCCAGCGTCCTCGCTGGCACATCGCTCGGTGCCTAGCTCTAGTACCATTTGTAACAGCCAAAGCCCACCGCTAACAGATATTATCCTCTTTGGGCCTGATTTCCCCTCAAAGTTTTAAATTGTGTCTGCTAAGGAGAGGTGTTTACACTCACGTGTAACCTTCACTCATCAAAATCAATAACCATCAAGGGAAAAGACGATGAAAAGATGCTAAAAAGATTGCTCCCATTCTTATGATGAAGGCAAGTTCCTATATTCAAAGTCTTCCATCTCATTTGGTTCCTTGTGTTGTCTCCCAAGAGCCCAACAACAAACAAGATATCCAAAAAAGTTTATCAAAGCCAATGCAGCACATAGCCAGTAAAAGTAGTCCAAGTGACCCTTGTTGACATTGTTATCCAACCAGCTTGTCTTATTTCCTTCTCCTGTTATGCTATTTACCATCTGCACAATGATGCTTCCCACCAAGTTAGCTACAGCCATCTCAAAAGAGTATAGAGCAACCGCGACACTCGACAACGTCTTCGGCATCTGCGAGTAGAAATACTCGACCTGTCCGACCGAGTTCAAAGCTTCAGCAACTCCCAGGACTACACATTGAGGCACCATCCATAGAGCTGACATGTTAATGACAGCATTGGGTTGGTCTTCAAAGCCTTGTTCTATGGCAACTCGACGCCTTATATATGCAACGCCTGCTGAAATCGCCATTGCGAAGAACGAGAGAAGCAGACCGATTCCAATTCTTAATTTGGGACTGAGTCCACCAGCATGGCCATGTCTTGCAAGTAAAGGCACAAGTATTCTGTCATAGAACATGATCCATGAAAATAAAGAAAGGACCATGAAAATGGTGATGGATCCTGCAGGGATTTCGAAAGTACGGGTTATGTGTCTGTTCATCGTCTTGGCTTGGATCGTTCCGAATGAATTTTGGTTTAAGCAGACAAGCATGAGAATGCCTGTTGACCACATTGGGATGATTCGCAGAAAAGCTTTCAGCGACTCAACTTGATCCACAGAACATAGGTTCCATGGATTGGACACTGAGCCATCTGGGTTTAAATTGTTCTTACCGTCTTTTATAAGACAGGCCTTATTCAGACACCTACACGGGAAGAACACTACTAAATCAGATATTTCATACTCTCAGGAACAAAACTAGAAATTGTAAAATATCAAAGGGTATATGCAATGAACCAACAGTCATCAATCAAGCTTGCTTAATGTTTTAGTGTTTGTTTTAAAAACTGGTTTCAACAGCTTTCAAATAGCTTGTAAAAGTTAATATTACAGTGCATTTGAGACACTATTCACAAACCTAAGATTTTTTTAACGAAAAAACATACTATAACCGCCTAAATCCACCGCTATCAGATATTGTCCTCTTTAGGGTTTCCCCTCAAGGTTTAAAACGCGTCTACTAGGGAGAGATTTCCACACCCTTATAAGAAATGTTTCGTTCCCCTCTCCAACCGACGTGGGATCTCACAATTCACCCTCTTGAGAGCCCAGCGTCCTCGGTAGCGCCCAGTGTCTAGCTCTGATACCATTTGTAACAGCCTAAACCCACCACTAGCAGATGTTGTCCTCCTTAGACTTTTCCTTTCGAGCTTCCCCTCAAGGTTTTAAAACGCGTCTACTAGGGAGAAGTTTCCACACCCTGATAAGAAATGCTTCTCTCCAACCAACGTGGGATCTCCCAATCCACCCTCTTGAGAGCCTAGCGTCTTCACTAGCACACTGCCCGGTGTCTGGCTCTAATACCATTTGTAACAGCCTAAACCCACCGCTAGCAGATATTGTTCTCCTTAGGGTTTTCCTTTCGGTTTCCCCTCAAGGTTTAAAACGTGTCTACTAGGGAGAGGTTTCCACACTCTTATAAGGAATGTTTCGTTCCCCTCTAAAACCGATGTGGGATCTCAAACAAACTCTAAGTTATTTTAACAAAGTAACAATTCATTGAAAATGACAAAGTATAAAACGGGCAGCCCAATTCCAAGGCAATGCATTAGATACCAGGACATAATTCTGAGCAGAAGAGTAATATGGATATTCATAAGATCATAATAACAGTGATAAGCATCATCCCGACTTACGTACCTCATCGAATCGGTCGGAATGGGACACTTCGGATCACGACCAAGGTAATACTGATCAAAGTTACTAAAAGGAAGCGACAATTTTCGGTTCTTAAATGCCACCACAATTACTCGTAAAAACCCAGTCAACAAACTCTGTGTTGGCTTCACTTTCACGTACAGAGAAGAACCCACTAGGAATATTAGCACAGAAAAAAGCATGAGAACTGCAGGAACTGCAAATCCAATTCCCCATCCAAATTGATCTTGAATGAACACAATTAGAGATAATGCAATAATCGTAGCTATTCCAATCGATGCATAATACCAATTGAAGTAGGAATCCAAGACACTATCGTTGTTGGGCTTTTCCTCCTTGGTGAGTTGGTCTGCACCAAAGGCTACAGAACATGGCCTAATGCAACCAGCTCCAATGGATATGAACACCAACGAAGAGAACAGGACAGCGAGCTGGTAAGGATTAGCAGAGTCGCATAATATACCAGAGGGGCTACAAGATGCAGGTCTCAGTTGTGGGATTATTGCTGTTAACCACAAAAGAATCATCCCCTGAAGAAATAAGTAAACTGTAAACACTATAATATACACCACATCCGTTGGGGAGGAGAACAAAACGAAACATTGTTTATAATGGTGTGGAAACCTCTCCCTAGCAGACGCGTTTTAAAAACCTTGAGCATAAGTCCAAAAATGACAATATCTCCTAGCGGTGAGCTTTGGTTGTTACAAATGGTATCAAAGCCAGAGACTGAGTGATGTGCCAGTGAGGAGGCTGAGCCCTGAAGCGGGTGGACACGAGGCGGTGTGCCAGCAAGGATGCCAGGGGAGTGGATTGGGGGGTTCTACATTGATTGGAGAAAGGCTTTGGCTCTTATAGATCAATGACACAAGCAAGATCAATGACACAATCAAGGGGATTAAGGCCCTGAGAATCGTTACTATTCATTAGGGTTTCTCATCAATAAGGCATCTTTCAGTATATCACCAAAGGATTCGATTCTATAACAATACCACACGACAGACTACAACATCAATGGAATTGGAAACAGTTAATTTTCGATAATCAACGAGTCTTACAAGAAGGCTACTGCAGGATCCGAGAATTATAACACAGAAACGCCCCAAGTAAGAATCAGCAAGAACAGCGCCAACAATGGCTAAAGCATTGGAAGCAGCAGACCACAGAGACAGAATGATAGAAGCATCGGCGATTTGGAATCCGAAAACGTCCCTTAAGTAGAACACCATGTTAGGAGTTAGCCCCAAACTTGCAACCCTCTCAAATGTCTCATTAACTGCCACAAACAGAAGTAATCCAAAACCAAGGACACAGAGAGTTCGTCACAAATTACAAAGAACTCGATTAAATCGGCAGTTGAAAATCGAAATGAGTACCGATTATGAAGGGCATGGTTTTCAAACCACCATTTGTGTAATTTGAAGCTTGCTCGGCTCCCTCGCTGCCGCTTACGGCGATTCCGGTCTTCTCCCCATCTTCCAGAACCTCCATTAATTCGAACAATCTCGACGACCTTCTGTGATTCCTCGCCGGAACTTCCACAGATACTTACCGATGATTGGGAAGCAAACCAGTCCGATTAAACTCTAAATAAATAATGCATCGAATGAAATAATAAATAATTACCGGTTGATTTTTTTTTTTTCAGGTGACGGAGATATTCTTCCGGATGAAGCACGCCAAACACGTTTTTCACAACTGCGATATTTTTTTGGTTTTATTTATTTATTTTATTATTTCTTTTATTGAGTAATTTATTTGCTTTTAACCGTGTATCCTTTTGTTCAAAGTCGGCAAAGTCGAGCATAGTAAAAAAAAAATTAAATTAAAAAATAATCTTAAAAATATTTCTAATTTTTTTAATACTTAATTTTGAATGAAAATAGTTAATATTTTATTTTAAAAAATACTCTTACACCATTATAAAATTTTATTAATGTACTTAATTTTATTTAAAAGGTTCGAAAATACTCGGGTGTGAATAAACCTTAATTTAAACAAAATTTAAAAGTTCTTACGACTCAAATTACTTATTTTTTTATTATTAGGGTGTGAATAAACCTTAAATAAACAAAGTTTAAAAGTTCTTACGACTCAAACTACTTATTTTTTTTATTATTAGTGTTACTGTTTGAAATATAATACTAACGTTTTTTTTATTATTATTAGTGTTACTGTTTGAAATATAATACCAACGTCCCGTTTATATACTATTTTTGAATTTTTTTTAAGTTTTAAAAGTGTTTTTTTTTTTTTTAAATTGAGGGTATTAATGATATTTTTTTACAAGTTCTTTTCGAACAAAGTATTGAAGATTTTCACTCAAGTAGCAGGTAACTAACTATCATGGTGTTAAGGTATTTTAACTACAATTTACCTATTAACTCTATTCATGTTTACTATAAATTTCAAACCCGTAGGTAAGAATCACGTTTGGCGGCCAAACACGACTCATCTATAAAACTCTTTGACAACCCTAAAGTAGCACACAACTCAACGATCAAGAATACTCATTGTCCTTAATTGAGCACACAATGAATTTGGTAGACTAATTAAGAGACATCTCGGTGACTTTTCTCTTGGATTTTAGACTCGTATGTAAGATTTACTCTCCATCAAATACGACTCGTTTACTCAATTGCAGCCTAAAGTAACACATAGCTCAACGGTCAGAAATACTCATGATCTCTAACTTAGCACACAACGGAGTTCCAAAAGAATTAATAGACTAAATAAACTCATATACATCCCATGCTAGAATAAACTCATAAACATAGCAACAAACATACGATGAATTCTAACAAATATTACAGGTACATCTAATATACTTCAAATCTAAAGTGACATAAAACTATACCATCAGCCTAAGCCGATGCGACCCCGGATTTTGTTGGTCNAAAAAAAAAAAAAAAAAAAAAAAAAAAAAAAAAAAAAAAAAAAAAAAAAAACTTCCCAAATACACTTCACGCTTCAGAGAAAGAAAGAAGGAAACTAATTTACATTATTGAGATCATCTTCAGCATTAGATCCACCTCTTGCTTCTTCCTTGGAAGGACCATAAGACTTGCTACAGGCAAGAAAATACAAAAAATTAGCGAACAGCAAACCAAAAAGCAGCCAATAATAATAGTCACTGTGGCCCTGGTTGATGTTGCTGGAAACCCAACTCTTTACGCCTGCTGCTTTAGTGAAATTATCGACGATAGTCACTATAAAACTAGCAGCCAAGTTGCCTACAGACATGCTCAGCCCAAAAAGAGAGGTTGCTACACTGGACATGGCTTTTGGAAGCTCATAGTAGAAGAATTCGATTTGCCCGATCACGTTGAAAGCCTCGGCCATACCTAATAAGATGTAGCGTGGTAGGGTCCAAAATGCAGACATGTTTACCACAGCATCTGGGTCGTCGGAGAAGCCTTCCTTTATGGCTAAAGCACGTCGATTACTCTCGACGACTGCCGTTACTGCCAAACTGAAGGTGCACAAAAGAATCCCAATTCCCATTCTGGTTTTCCCACTGAGACGAGTTGGTTTCCCCCTGCAACTGGATACCAGAGGGAGGATCAAGCGATCATATAACATAATCCATAATATTAGAGAAACAACAAACACTGCACCAAACGAGCCTGCAGGAACTTCGAAAGTCGGGGTAAGGTGTCGATCCATAGATGCAACCTGGAGAACATAAAATGGTTGACTCAAAGCTGCACAAACAAGGATCCCAGTAGACCACAATGCCATTATCCGGATGAGTGTTTTCAGGTCTTCAACTTGTTCCACAGTGCATAGGATCCAAGGATTTGAAGCCCTCCCGTCTGAAGCTAGCTCGTCCTCGGAATTTCTAATGATGCACGCTTTGTTCAGAAACCTTGGAATCAAACAAGGTAAAGTTGGTCTTTATCAAAATCCGAGTAAAATAGCTAATTCCTATGGTTCTATAACAGCCCAAGCGGGCTGCAAGTAGATATTGTCCACTTTGGCCCATTACATATCACTATCCGCCTCACAGTTTTAAAACACGTCTTCTAGGGAGAGGTTTCCACACCCTTGTAAGGAATGCTTCATTCCCCTCTTCAATCAATATGAGATCTCACAATCCACCCCCTTGGGGGCCAGCGTCCTCACTGGCACATCACCCGGTGTTTGACTGTGAATGATCCAAGCTCACCGCTAGCAGATAGTGTTCTCTAGCCCGTTACATATCGTCGTCAACCTCACGGTTTTGAAACACGTTTATAAGGAGAGGTTTCCACACTTTTATAAGGAATGCTTTGTCCCCTCTCCAATCAATGTGAGATCTCACAGTGCACCCCCCTTGGGGGCCAGCGTCCTCGCTGGCACATCGCCCGGTGTTCGGCTCTGATACCATTTGTAACCGCCCAAGCTCACCGCTAGCAGATATTATCCGCTTTGGCCCGTTACGTATCGCCGTCAACCTCACGATTTTAAAACGCGTCTATAAGGAGAGGTTTCCACATCCTTATAAGTAACGCTTTGTTCCCTTCTCCAATCAATGTGGGATCTCACAATCCACCCCCTCACGCTGGCCACATCGCCTGTGTTTGGTTCTGATACCATTTGTAACAGCCCAAGGCCATCGCTAGCAGATATTGTCTGTTTTGGCCTGTTACGTATTGTCGTCAATCTCACAATTTTAAAAGACGTCTATAAGAGGAGGTTTCCACACTCTTATAAGGAATGTTTCGTTCCCCTCTCCGATCAATATGGGATCTCACAAGTTCCTCCTCAATGGTACCATGTATCACTTGTTAAAGTGAGTTAATTTCAAGAGCAAAATAGACGGCAGTCTAATGAACAGAAGCAAACAAAAACTCAAGTAGAATTTGGCATTATTAAAAGAACAGTTGTAAGCATCCTTAATCCGAAGTAACATGTCAGAGCATTTAGCCATTGGCATTATGAATGAGACAAAAGGGCATGCACTTTGTACCTTAACTTGTCACTTGGCATGGCAAGCGGTGATCCATTTTTGTGGTGGTACATTTCAGATGTGCCAGTAGATGATACTTGCATATGCCTCTTCTTATAAGCAGCAACGAAAACTTGCACAAGCCCAGCACACCAACTACTGCTAGGCATCGGCTTCAAATATAAGGGAGAGGCCAAGAGAAAAATCACCGTAGATAATAACATGAGTGCAACAGGAACCCCAAAGCCCACCCTCCATCCCATACGATCTTGAATATACACAATACATGACACTCCTATAAGTGATCCACTAGCAGATGAAACATAATATAAGTCGAAATAACGATCCAAAATGCCTGAATTGGATTTGTTTCTCCTGTGCAATTGATCTGCGCCAAAGGCGAGGTTGGATGATTGAAGGCAGCCAGATCCCATCGACATTAGTGCATAAGACGAATATAGAAACAATAGTTGAGCTATCGATGGGGTATCACAAATGGCACCATCACAGAAAGGCCTTGCTTGGGGAATCATTGCAGTTAGCCATAAAACAAACATCCCCTGTTACAAAAATTAACAAATAAACGATACAGCATTGTCAAACCAGAAGATCAAAGCGGGGAAAAAGATAAAGAACAAGAAGTTCAGACAGAGATTCTTTCCTATGGGCAGTTACACATCCGTTTCATTTATACAGTGTTCATCATCATCTCATGGGGGGTTCTAATATCGAAAAATGCCCAAATCAGAGTTTGAATGCTTGTCTCGTGAAAGAAACTCATAGGAATCAGAGCAATTTTTTTCTTTGTGCATGCAAAATCTTCTCTACATTGAAACATAAGATGATTATGTCGCTTCAAATTCAAAGTGAAGAATGAAAATTTCCCAACCTCTCTAACTGGATCATGCTTTTAGCTAATTAAATTGAGTTGGAATGGAACATCACAATAAATCGAACAATTCGAAGTGTAGAAAATCATCAGGTCTTACAAAATCGCCGAAAATAGAGAAATGGAACTATAAACTAGGGCAAATCTGTGCAAGACAGACGAGAAAAAAGTACCAAACAGCTGATGATACAGCCAGCCGCGATCGTCCGAAACCGACCAAAATAGGAATCAGCGAGAAAAGCACAAATGATCGGAGTAAAATTTGAGGCGGCAGACCAGAGGAAGATGACATTGGAAGCATTGGCGGAGTTCATTCCATAAACCCTAGTCAAATAGAGTATCATACTCGGCGATAAACCCTGACTCGCGAGCCTCTCAAGTGCTCCATTAGCTGATAACGAAGAACGCTTAGCTAATTTAGCAACAAACACAAGAATATAAAATCAGTTCTACTACAGTTGATTACCGATAATGAAAGGCAAAGCTCTCAAGCCTCCTTTGCGATCAGAGTTGCTCAACAATGGCTCTTCCATGTCTCTATCTTCATCGGCAGCCAATGGACCTTCCATTACAGAACCAGAAACAAAATGGCGGTTAAATCATATAGAATAGTTGCAAAGTGATCAATAAATCGGACGAACAGTTCGTAATCTCCCGAAATCAAAGGAAGAAACAAGAGAAATTCATCGATTTGAATCTTCAATTCTGGCCTGCAATATTAACTTCCAATGTATCACACTCCCACAACTGATAGCGCAAATGAGAACACAAGAATTGAGCTTCTGTTTCAGACCATGATTCAAAATTCATTGAAGCAATTACGGTGAGCGTTCGCTGTCCACGTTTGGATACTCTATAGGTGTCACGACGACGATGACGAGGATGGCGGAGATTCAAGCACTACCTTCTCGGTTCATAACTGTTTTTTTTTGTTTTCTATTTCAAAAAACTTGTACGTTTTTTAAAGCTTTTTTTATTTATTATTATTTTTTTTATACATTTAAATTCTTACCAAATTTAAAAAAAATAAAAACCAAGATTTTAAAACTATTTTTTTTAATTTCCAAATTTAGCTTTGTTTTCTAAAATATATTTTTTTTTAAATTAGGTAATAAAATAGTAAACTTAATGTAATTTGGTTAAATTATAAATTTAATTTCCTTTTATGAATTTTAATTATATGTGGATAAAATTTTTTAAAAAAATTAATATAAAATTAAAATTATAAAACCTATTATATATATATATATATATATATATATAGATTTTAAATTTACGAGTCTTTTAGATATAGATACAGAACTAAGCTTATAATTTAATCTATCCTATTAAGACTAAATATGTTAAATGTTTTACGATAAAAATATAAAATTTCAGATTTTTAATCCAAAATATAAGGAAAATAAATATGGAGAATAATGAGTGTAATTAAATTATTGTATCTATTTTTTAAAAACTTTTATTAATTAGCATTAAAACAATTTAAAAGCTCACAATTCTTGTTCAATATTTGCTCATGATGATTCTAGTTTAGGGCATGACTCTAATACCATGCTAGAAATCACGACTCTACACAATGGTATAAACTCATGATCTTCCACTAAATTAATCAATGTGGGACTTAACTCCCAACAATACTCACTAGTTTTGAAAAAAAAAAAAAAAAAAAAAAAAAACTAAAACTTTAAATTTTAAGGAACACTCCTAAATTTGGGTGTATAATTGAAATCAATTCAACTTTTAATCAATATGGCAATAACTTAATTAATTGAAATATATTTGAATTCAAATATTAAATATATGTTATATTTGTCAACTTTAAAGTAGAGATTTTTATGAGATAAGGATGCCTTCCTCCTATTTGATTTCCCACGAGAAACTCCAATAAATTTAGTATTTTTAATATTCGAGTAAATGACTGTTATAATTTTATTACGTCATTTAACTATTTTTAATTTAGTGGTTGAATCTAAAAAAATAAAATTAAATAATTTAGTTTTTTTTTTTTTTTTTTTTTTTTTGTGAATTAATAATTTAGATTAAAAATCGATACATGCATGGAAAAAAAGAATATTTTATTGTGGACCAAAAGATACGGAACCAAACCAAGTTGGAATCCACGTGGCGTGGGACTGGTTGCACACGTGTCAGCGCGGCGTGGGGTTGGCTGCATGACGTGCATTAGGTGTAAAGCATAGGTCAAAAGTGGGTAATTAAATAAGTTTTGTGAACTTCTACAATATTTGACATATTCAATGAATATATTTATACCGAAGTTTAAATTTTGTATTTAATAAATTATTAATATTTCAATTTTATTTTTAATAAATTTGTTCAATTAAAAGTTGAAAAGTTTCTCTATAATTAATATTTTATTTAAAAACAATAATGAAAAAATATCTTATATACTTTCTAAATTCTTTCTAAATTTTTTATTTTTTTCTAAACATTTAATGATAATAATATCATTTTTTAAAGTTTACGAGTATATTTTTAATGAAATAAATATCTTCTATACTTCATAAATTATCTCTAAATTTTTAATTTTTTTCTAACAATTTAATAGTATTAATATGATGTGTTAAACTTCACGACTATATTTTTAAACGTAGTATTCGTTCATATACTATCAGAATATTTTTGAATTTTTTAAAAACATTTAAGGGTGCTTCTAAAATTTAAAAAGCTTCTCAAAAAATAAAATATTTATAAATTATTTTTATTTTAACAAATTTTTGAAAATATAAAAATAATGTTGAAGTAGTTTAAAGTTATTTTTATTAATTTGACGTTATTGTTAATTAAAAACCGGTGTATTTCATAAAATCCAGAAAAAGCCACGTGGGCTATTCGTTTAATCATCGTCGTTGTTCGTTCAAATTCGACGCTCAGCATATGAGAAGGTGTTAGAATATTTAGTTCTTAATTATGGTTTTAGCAAATATTCTCAATCGGTCCCGTTTTTAGTGGTCATGTTACGGTAATCTATTCTGTTGACGACCTGACAGGAGATGATTCGGGCCGGCTTTGGTGGCCGGAGACTGGACTAATGATCATTGGGTTTAATGAGTAAGGCTCTTATTGGTGGTGGGCTTGTTGGATTCTATGAAAATTTCTTCACCCACAGATCTCATGTCCCTCTACAAATGGGGGAAGATGGCTATAAGATTACATTTTTAAGTTTTGAGGATGGTTGGGAGACCGGTGGACGTTGGCTAATTAAGAGAAAAATCATGAGTTTATAAGTAAGGAATACATTGATCGGTACGAGTCATTTTGAGAAAATCAAGAATAAAGTCACGAAAGCTTATACCCAAAGTGAACAATATCATACAACTGTGGAAATTCGTAGTTGATATGGTATCAGAGTTATATTTGAGAGCTCTAGATAAAGGAGTCGAGACTCAATTAAGGGAAGAGGGTTGTTCTAAGACTTCATAGGTCTCAAGGGAGGCTCTATAGTGTACTTTGTTCAAGCAGAGGATCGTTGAAAATTGTTGAGAGAGAGTCTTGGCTAATTAAAGAAATGATCATAAGTTTATAAGTAAATAATACATTTTCACACGAAGTCTTTGAGGGAAACCAAATGTAAAGCCATGAGAGCTGGAATAAAAATGTAAACGTTGGATGCCACCAAGAGACATGGTGCGAGAAGTGTGTCATAACCATGGTCAATAATGTAATAAATAGTCTAAGCTCACTGCTAACGGATATTGTCTTTTTGGACTTTCTCTCAAGGTTAAGATCTTATAAAGCGTGCCCGAACAATTGCTAATAAATTTATGAATTGTGAGAGATTCCACTCGGTGCCAGGCTCTAGTACGAACTGTAACAACCCAAAACCACCGCTAACAGATATTGTCTATTTTGGCGCGTTACGTATCGTTATCAGCCTCACGATTTTAAAACACGTCTACTAAGGAGCGGTTTCCATACCCTTATACATAATGTTTCGTTTCTATCTACAATCGATGTAAGATCTCACAATCCACTCCCCCCCCCCCTCTTCAGGGTTAGCATCGTCACTGGCACACCACTTAGTGCCGAGCTCTAATACCAACTATAACCGCCCAAAACCATTGCTAACAGATATTGTCCACTTTGGCCCGTTACGTATCACTGTAGCCTCACGGTTTTAAAGCGCATCTATTAGTGAGAGGTTTTTACACCCTTATAAGAAATGTTTCGTTCCCCTCTCCAACCGATGTGAGATCTCACAATAAACATGACAAGGAGTGATTATAGGACGGGAATGTTGAACACAACTAACTGTAGAAAATATTCGCACACTTTATTAAGATCAATCGAGAAGAGATTTACAAAACACTCTGTAGAAACTATTTTGTATTACTTAGTGATTTCTTGGGATGATGAACTAACTAGGATACGGATATTTATATGGAGAACAGTCAATCTATTTCTAAAATTTCTCGACTTTTTTTTCCTAAAATACCTAAATCATTTTTTCCTAAATTTATTTCTATAATTTAAATCATTTTCCTAAATTTATTTCTAAAATCATAAATATAATTATGGGCTTTAACCCTTAGGGTAGTGATGACATTTTATGAAATAAGAACATGTAGCATATCAAATGCATTTTGCTTACAACAAAGTAAAAATATTAGACTCACACGAAGTTAGAACTCAAAAATAATGTACCACGTATTATGAATAAATAATTTTTTTTAAAAAAAACAACAAAACCATGACTTATATTCAGGTGATTCGGGTTACCAACCCGACAAGCTAGAACTCAAAAAAAATGTCTTAATTCAATTCAATCCATATACACGGTCTATCTCGAATATTATCTCATTTCTCTAATTTTCTTATTTAAGAAAATAATAATAATAATAAATTAGGAGGAGACCGGACTCGACCCAACCCGACCCGACTCAGCCCACGAGACTATCGAGGTGAGTAAAATTCACGTGAGATTGTAGTTAAAAAGGAAACATGAGCATATTAATTGGCGAAATTGTGATGCTTTAAATTTATTTATGTTATTCCTATTCTGAAGCAGTTCGAACTGTAGAGATAATTCTTCAGCTTGGGAAGGAAGGAGTGTTGAGAACAAGGAAGACGGGAGGAAGAAGGTTGTTTCTTCTGATATAGATCTTCTGATATAGAGCCTAATCAATAGGCAAAAAAACCTAAAACCTAAAACCAATTATGGTTTCAGAGCCCAAATCCACTGTTTCGAAGCAAAAACCTGGTAATCAAGATGGCGGCTCCATCAAGAACTCAAATCCATCTTCCAAACACAAATCCGTCTCTGTTGTCACTAAATCCGAGGTACTAATTTTGGAAATCTGTCGCGAATTGTTTGTTCTTTTTTTGTCTGAATTGTTTTGATGTTTTGAAACGCATCTAAGATCGGTAAGAGTAACGGATTTGGGGTAATTGAAATTTGGAGTTTGTGAGGGTTCTTTCAGTTACTTCCGATGTTCTAATTTCGTACTTCATTGGGGGATTCACCTCATTGGGCGGGCTGCTGTTCTTGGTGGCTTTGGAATTTTTTTGAATCCTTCCTTTTCTCTGATCGTTGATTTTGAATTTGGGTTTCAATTGATTTGTTTATGGAAGGTGAAGTCAAAGACAAGTTCGAGTTCTTCAAGGGCGACAACAAAAACTACTACAACTGTTACTACTGCTAAAGTGAGAGAAAAGAAAGTGTATAATTTGCCTGGTCAGAAATGTGATCCACCTGAAGAGGTTTGTACTTTAATCCTTGATGGTTTTTGTTGTTGATATGATTGATGAACTCATCATTCTTGCTCTTTTGTATGCTATGAACAGAGAGAGCCCCTTCGGATATTTTACGAGTCCTTGTCGAAACAGATACCAGCAAGTGAAATGGCAGAGTTTTGGTGCGGTTTGTTTTCTGATATTCTTTTGAGCATTCTTTGAGGTCTTTATAAAACCATGAATATAGTATTGATTTGAACCAATCCATATGCTCCCATTTTTAATAAGATTTTGACTTAGAAGCATACAAGTCCTGTAATGTGCCTCTCTATAGATATCTGGTAATCATGTATGTAAGGGTATAATCAGTGATGAGAGCAAAAGCAATAAGAACTCTGACATAGAATGTTATTTCTAGTGCTATAGGATACGATTGATGATTGATTAGCTGATGTTTCGAAATTTGAAGTTGGTTTATTAGAACCATATAAACCGATACCAAGAGCATGAGCTTTAGGCCTATGATAATCCGTGATCGTCTCAATCAGTGAAGTTGGATGATGATTATCATCCACATAATCTACTACTACTTTAGGTTTTCTATTCGAATTGTAGGGACTAAGTGCAGTCGAAATTGTACACGAGAGGCTGCCTTTTAGGGACAGATAAGCTCTGTCAAACAACTTTACCACCAAGTGTTTCCTTTGTGTTTTGGTTATTCCAGTTTTCATGTGACACTTGCTCAGTATTTTGGTTACTCAGACAAGATGAACCATTGGGTTATGACTGAAACTTTTCATGTCTGATCCAATCTTGATGATAGAAACGATAGATTGGATAAGTTGCTAGCTCTTCATATGAAAACAAATCCAACTTTATGCAAATGTCTTCCGCTGGAAGCTTATGCTTATATTCATGATGGAGTATATCAGAATTGAGTATAATAGCCTGCATTTGATCCTTCTATGTTCTTTCTACTTTCTGAATTTGTTCATTTTGTAACTTGAGTTTATGGATAAGGTATAAAGTGTGCAATGTGAGTTATTTACATGTGACTGACGTGTAGAGAGTGTGAGATCTTCATATGAAAACAAATCCAACTTGATGATAGAAACGATAGATTGGATAAGTTGCTAGCTCTTCATATGAAAACAAATCCAACTTTATGCAAATGTCTTCCGCTGGAAGCTTATGCTTATATTCATGATGGAGTATATCAGAATTGAGTATAATAGCCTGCATTTGATCCTTCTATGTTCTTTCTACTTTCTGAATTTGTTCATTTTGTAACTTGAGTTTATGGATAAGGTATAAAGTGTGCAATGTGAGTTATTTACATGTGACTGACGTGTAGAGAGTGTGAGATCCCACATCGGTTGGAGAGGGGAACGAAACATTCCTAATAAGGGTGTGGAAGACTGTTATAGTTGGTTTCAGAGCCAAACACTGGGTGATGTGCCAGTGAGGAGGCCGAGCCCCAAAGGGGGTTGGAGACGAGGCGGTATACTAGAAAGGACATTGGGCCCCAAAGGGGGGTGGATTATGAGATCTATCATCAGTCGGAGAGGAGAACGAAGCATTCTTTATAAAGGTGTGGAAACCTCTCCCTAGCAGACGCATTTTAAAAACTTGAGGGGAAGCCCAGCCTAGGACGTTTGAGGAAATTTCTCAACAAAGGTCTTGGATTCAAACCACCCAATAGGATCTTAATTAACGAAAACCTTTGAACTCTCAATGTGCTATCGTTTGGGCGGGAGAAGTCTCTCCATGGAGTCTTAGGGTTGGAATGAATTCCACATATATCTTGAAATAAACAATTAAACAAAAGTCTTCTTTTTTTTTTTTTATCATCTGTTACTGGTTTTAATGGATATATTGCGGGGCAACTGTAACGAGCTCAAGGAACTATGTTTAGGTGGAAGAGTATATTTTTCCGCCCCCAACAAGATTGCAGTTCAAAGACAATTATCTTGTTTTAGGATTGTTAAGTTACATGAGAAATGGCTGGATCATGGACTGAGTCATTTGTTTGCCAGAATGAGAATTCTTTCCCTGAGTGAAGGTCTGGTGTGATTTGTTGGCTTTTAGGAACAATGCACCAAAAATTGGTGTCTCCTGATGGATTACTGGTTGATATTAAGGAGCGTTAGCATTAAAATAAAGGTTGTATGAAGTTGATCTTCTAGGAGAGTTGAGAACAAGTTTTTTCTTTTGGTTTGAAATTCATGTGTTACTTTGGTAGTTCTTCATGCAAAAGTACTTCTAACTTACAATGGATTAAAAAAGTTGTGAGATCCCACATCGGTTCGGGAGGAGAACGAAACATTCTTTAAAGGGGGTGGAAATCAGGGTGACGCATTTTAAAAACCAGGGAAAGCCCGAAAGAGAAAACCCAAAAAGGACAGTATCTGCTAGCGGTGGGCTTGGGCCGTTACAAATGGTATCAGAGCCAGACACCGGGCGATGTGCTAGCGAGGAGGCTGAACACTGAAGGGGGGTGGACACGAGATTGTGTGCCAACAAGGACATTGGGCTCCGAAGGGGGTGGATTGGGTGGGAGTTCCCACATCGATTGGAGAAAGGAACGAGTGCTAACAAGGACACTAGGTCCCGAAGGGGGGTGGATTATGAGATCCCACATCGGTTGAGAAGGAGAATGAAGCATTCTTTAAAGGATGTGGAAACCTATCCCTAGTAGGCGCGTTTTAAAAACCTTGAGAGGAAGCCCGAAAGGGAAAACCCAAAGAGGACAATATCGGCTAGCCGTGGACTTGGACTTGTTAAAAGATGAATTTGCACTTGAAGAAGATTCCAAAATTATAATGTATAAGACAGGACATAGGACCTTCTGTAGCGAAAAAACTAATTAGCTCTTGAATAGTTAAGATCAAAGCAAGGTGCTGTGGGTTTACGAATTATAAACACAAAGGTTTCGTGTTTTTTGGTACGAACAGGATTCAATCAGTGGTCTTATGTACTTAAATATCGATTTAGGGTGCTCAAATTTAGAGCTAAAAAGAAAGCTAGTAACAATCATTTGCATGTCTTGTGAAAAATATCCGAATATTTCAGGTCTTGTGAGAACTGAATTGACCCGAGTTTATGATTATGATTTTTGAAGCATGCCATTATATTTATTGATATATTCGTCGTTAACATGAGACTGTTAGCCCTTCGTTATCTCATATCAAATATTCGAATCGTGTATCCTTTTCGTTGTTTTGTTATGTCAAAACGAGATTGCTAGCACCCTTATTGTCTTTGGTTGAGAATGCATCTCTTTTCAACATTTTTATGGTTTCTGTGCATTACTCTGTTGAGAAGCCAAATGGGATAACCAGTCTAAATTTCTAGGATGATGGAACATGGCATGTTATCACCCGAAAAGGCGAAAAAGGCATACGAGAAGAAACTGAGAAGACAAAAGGAACAGAGATCCGGGACTCCGATTAAATCACCTAAACCGCCGAGCAAACCAGAGAGTTCACAGAGGCCACAACAACCCTCTAAGAATGGCGATCTAAAAGCAAAGCAAAAGGTCACGAACGATAGCGACGACGACAACTTCATTCTAAGTCCCAAGAGAAGGAAAATGTAGGGAAAACACACCCGCCCTGCTTTCGTTCTTTATTATCATACTTTTCGAGGAATTACTTATTAAAATTTCCTTAGAGTTGATGATTATAACCCAACAGTATTTACCTGGACATTCTTTTATACTCCACAGCCGTGTATGAACAATAATTTTAGAAGAGACGAGTCTTATGGTTCAAGTCCTTTTCATATAATGTGTCATTTATCTCCTTTTCCCTAAGAGGACCTAGTCTGAAATCCAAGCCTAATTTACCAAGAAATCTAGAACGACGGAGACATTGTGAGATCCACATCGGTTAGAGAGGTCTCGTAAGGGTGTGGAAACCTCTCACTAGTAGACGTGTTCTAAAACAATGAGGGAAGGCGATACGTAACGGACCAAAGCGGACAATATCTACAATTAGTGGGCTTGGGCTATTATAGATATATACTCCCATTTGCTTCATTTTAACACACGATCGAGGACATCCCATTTAAACGGTAGTTAGAACGAGCCGAGATGAATTTCACAGTCGTGACTGATGCAGCAGAGGATAACACACAGAGATCATGTTATTTGTTTGAAAGATGATGAGAGGGAACCCATTTGGGGAGGTAGAAAAGAAAGTATGGGAAGTGAGGCAGAGGGCTGTTGGAATCCATTTCTCTTTCTTTTTTTTTACCAAAAGGAAGGGACCAATTTTCCGAAAGGTAACCATCACATACACATGTCTGACAACATGTTTCATGGAGCTTGTCACTCTCTGTCTTTATTACACAAACAGCGACACGTTCTTGAAAGCTACTGCATTCAATGGAGTTTTACTTCCTCTCCATTCCCATTCCCTTCCGTTTATCAACGGGTTGGTTTGAAGATCAATAATAATAGCTCAAGCCTACTACTAGTAGATATGATCCATTTTAGTTTATTACATATCGCCGTTAACCTCACGGTTTTAAAACACGTCTACTAAAGAGAGGTTTCTGCGCCCTTATAAGGAATGTTTCATTCCCAGTGAGATCTTACAATCCACCCTTTTTGGGAGTCAGCATCCTTGCTGGCACACCTGGTACCTGGCTTTGGTACCATTTGTAATAATAGCCTAAGCTCACCGCTAGTAGATATTGTCCGCTTTAGCTTGTTACATATTGCTGCCAACCTCATGGTTTTAAAACGCGTCTACTAGGGAGAAGTTTCCACACTCTTATAAGAAATGTTTCATTCCCTTCTCCAACCAAAGTGGGATCACACAATCCACCCCTCTTGGGAGCCATCGTCTTCACTGGCACACCGCCCAGTGTCTGGCTCCGATACCATTTGTAACAGCTCAAATCCACCGCTAGCAAATATTGTCTACTTTAGCCTGTCACGTACCGCGTCAGCCTCATAGTTTTAAGACACGTCTACTAGAGAAAGGCTTCCACACTTTTATAAGAAATGTTTCGTTCCCCTCTTCAACCAACGTGGGATCTCACAATCAATGACCACTCTTCTTAGTTTTACAGCAGAAACAAAACATCACGACACGACACGACACGGAACCCACTTGGATTCATTTAGTTGATTGTGGAGGGAGGCAATGCATGTGACAGAACCAGGGGGAACTGAGCTGCATGTTATGGCTAGCTTTGTTTTTGACCTTTCTTCATCGGTTGAGTCCCATCTGGATCTTAAGATCAAATAAGTGGCCTGAAACTACTGCTGCAATGCAAAGATGAAATATCTTGCATGTCTTGGTTCTGCATTTCAAACCTTTAGTCCTTTTGAGCTTATTAAATACACATCCAAAAGTTGGAGAACTTAGGAATTTTGCAGGCCATCAGGGAGAGGTTTGGTGTACCTAACCATATAGGAATTCATTGTGCTTTGCCCCAGTCTTCAATCCCCTTCTTCACCTCAACATTCGACCCGTTCCACAATCGATTAAAACTCGTATGGACTTTGAACTGTGTTATCCATGTCAACGACTATCCCGTTCCCTAATCAGCGTGATCTTTTTTCATTTTTGCTCAAACTTGGGTAGGATTTAAAATTCCGTTACTCAAATCAACACCCACCCTGTTTCACATTCCCATCGGGTGAAGATTTGAACCTACGACCTCGTGGAAATGTTACGTTCCTTAAGATAGTACCATTATAAATCTCGGGTAGGTTTCAAGACTCGTTATCCAAATCAACAACTTTCTCGCTTCACGACTTCATGGAATTGTTTTATTGCATAGATCTGTTAAAAACTTATTCTCCAACCTCCGAATAAGATAGATGTAGGAAGTTTGTTTTGTTCCTGAGAATGTTTGCTTAATCCACTCCACCAAAATGGCGTGAAAGTTATCCATTTATAATAAAATAAGGAAAAAGTAATAAATAGAAAGATACTTAAAAAGATAAATATCTAGATATTTGCCTATAATAAAATATCAACTATAATATAGATATAAATTATAATTTATTACTAAATATCTTCAACAGTTTCTCTACGTAAAAACGAGTGAACGAAGCTTTCTGGAAACAAAAGGACGAAAGAAAAAAACAAACAAAAAGAGATGGGAAAAGAGTTGCATAAAATCCTTAAAACACCCAATGAATTAAGGACCAATTTGGTCCGAAAAACACAACAATTTGGTCTCATTCTCACATGGGATGACGACAAATGTGTCATCTCCTTTGGCCATTTCATTAACGCAGTCCTCGAGCTGTTGCTGTTTGGGCAGCTAAAGTGAGCTTGTTCCGGTGGAATATATATATATACTCTCTATTACCGTGTTAAATTATCAGATTAGTTTCTGAACTGTCGTGTTAAATTACCAGAGTAGTTTCTTAACTGTCGTAAAAGTTTTAAATAAGTTTGACTAAATTACAAAAATACCTTAAAAAATTTCATCGGTTTACATAAATACCCCAATTCTTTTAGACAATATATTACTTTCGACCTTATGAAAATTAAGACGTAGAACGATGTGGTAGTGTTTGCGTTCCAACTTTTATTTTACGTTGTTGCCACATCATTCTATGTCTCAATTATTTTCGTCTAATATTTTAATAAATTTATATTTTAAATGTAGTTTTAAGACGTTTATAAAAAGTCGCACAAATTTTGTAAGAATGTGAATATTTTTTATAACTAAACCAATAATTATATCTGATCGAACAAAAAAATAATAATAATTATTATTATTATTAGAAAGATGAATGGGATTGGGCATCTTCTAGAATAATGAGTAAAAAGATAAAATCTTTTTTATTTTGAACTCATAAAAAGAAATCTTTATTATTAAATTATCATTATTTTTTTAAAAAATATATTAAATTATCATTATTGTACAATCATAGGCCCAGTCATTATAATCTTTATTACTCTTTTTTTTTTTTTTGTTTAATATTTTTTTACTTCAAAAAAAGTTTATCACATAAATGGCATACAAAATGACCAAATTATTTAATTTGATACACTTATAACAATTTAAGAAATTAATTGAAATAATTATATATCTCACACCATATTTGTCGAATAAAATCTAAATGAGACTTACAAAAATTTCACGTTTAAATTGATACAGTTTTAATGGATACCGTACTCAGTTTATGGGTATAAATTAATTTTTTTTTCTCTGTATATTGTGGGTTCTTTGCTAAAATTAGTGATCTCGAATGATTTTTGTACTTTGATTATTCTCTTTTGTCGTATTTTGTGTCGACTCGCAATGATATATTTGAAAATGTTGAAAATAAAATAGGCTCGACAAAATGACCCTATAACATTAAGTTCAAAAAAGGGTATTATTATTTTCGAGAGAATGATAAAGACGGTACAAAGTTGACCCGAGATGTCACGCTACCACGGCCACATAAAAACACATGGAGAGATGGTTTCAACTAGAGCTATATAAAACTGCAAATTCCCAGATATTATGAACGGTCACTAAAAATTTAAAATAACATAATTTTTTAATTAAAAAAAAACATATATTTATTTCATTTTATCGCCCAAATTAAATTTCAATTGAGAAATTAAAAAATAATTTCTGAATAATAATTAATTCTATGAAGTNAAAAAAAAAAAAAAAAAAAAAAAAAAAAAAAAAAAAACTAGGGCGGGTCCTATAATTTGATTTTAAGTTCGTAAGGTTAGCTCGTTTTTTCAACTTTGAAGTGGGGTCGGGAATGGGGAGGGAGGGAGAAAGAAGATTTTATTTGTTCGATGAAAAATGAAATGTAATGTAAAATTCTCGACAGAGACGATGGCTATTAGCCGGACAATGAAGACGAGGACGACGACGTCTCTTTACTTCCACCCTAGCACTGCGCCCTACCACGGTGTCATCTCGAGTCGAGCACCACAAAAATATAAAGGGTGTAGAAGGAAGGTTAGAAGGTAACGTATGAATGACATTAAAAAGATTGATATATAACTCAATGGGGACCCAAAATGAGTTATGAATAATGTTTGGTATGGCTGAAAAATTTTGGTGTTCAATCCAACTACTACCATACCCCATTCTTAGATCTTCAAACATCAATAATCCGTCCCGTTTT
>NC_036648.1:3030101-3055101 GCF_002806865.2 Cucurbita pepo subsp. pepo | reverse complement strand
TCAACTTCCCTATCCTTGTCCAAAAATAAATAATAAATAATCTAAATTAAACATATTTACCCGACACGTCTATCACTTTTGAACGACATGATACATTATTTAAAATACTGATATCCTACATGAAATGATTTTCCAAGTTTTTAAATCGTGTTTTCAAAAACTTAATAGTTAACCATTTGATTGAATATATCAAGATACGAGCTGACGACAACTATACAACGCCTAGATAAAAGTCGGTATCATCCCGTTAAGAACAGATTTGGTTGTTTATAAAAGGTACGACAAGAGTTAATGATTTAGACTAAAAAAAACCCAACTCGAAAGTATTAAGAGTGAAAAGAGACATTCAAACTAATTCTTTACTACCAACCGATCCCGATCACGACGTTCTTTTCACCAAAAATTCTCACGAATATATAAAGAAAAGAATATGAAACGCATAAACCCGTTAAACACAAAATTAAAATTCTTAATTTTTTTGGTACAAAAATAAATTTAGAAAATTATTAAATTTGTGTTGAGCAAGGTAAATTTTTAATTAATTTTTAAAATTAATTATTAATAAACTATCTTTATTTAATTAAAACCATATATTCGTAATAATATATGGTTGGGAAGTGGGGAAGAGTTGCCAATTTGGGAGCAATAATCAAAGTTTTATCCTCTTTTAGAATCTTCTTTAATTAAATATAAATTAAATTAAATAATATAAAAATAGGAAAAACTAATAATAGCAACAAATAACTTTTATTTAATTAGGATGATGTTTCCCACTTTCATTTAAATTTAATTATAAAACACAAGACTTTATTATATATATATATATATATATATATATATATATCAAAGCAAATAAATAGTTATATATTTGATCCCTTATACCTTTTTAGTAGATTATAAAATATTTTTAAAATTATAATTAAAATAATATTTCATATAATTATATGTTGAAATGCTAAAGTGTTCTTGGACTTTTCTAGACCTTTGATTTTCCCATTTTAACCCCATCTTCAAATCTCACTTGCTAATTTGATTTTAGTGAGTACGTTCTAATTTTACATCACATCGTCCTTTTATACATAACATAATCATATCATATCATAACTTGTCACATAACACAATATACGTCATATAATCATAAAATATGACATGTGCTCAAATTAAGGTCAGAGAGCACGTGTCATTCATACAATATAAGCACGTCAGGGTTCAAAAGTAAAACCACGTACTTAATTGCCCTCGACCAAAATCGTTATTATTATTATTTATTTATTTATTTTTGCCAATTTTGAAAAAAAAAACCATTAAATTGAGCAAAAATGATTGCATTGGAGAAATTAATTTAAGGTTGGCTTCGTGGAAAGTGGGACCACAACAAAAGGTTAAGTGAAGTAATGAAGCATCTAATCACGTGTTTAATCAAATTTATGTTAATCTTTTTCTCTAATAACTTTATTTTTGTATAATTTAGGATTTTTTTTAGTTAACTCTAAATTAATTCTAAAAATAATACATCCATTCACCAAATATATATAAATAATATTTAAAATTAATACAATATCTACCAACCACACATTTTTATTTTTTTACTTTTTTATAATTGGTGAATATATATTTTAATATGCATAAATTTATGTAATTTTTTCGATTAATATAAAGAGTTTAAAAATTAAAATATAAAATATAATAATAGAAAAAAGACGAAAATAGGATTTTTGGGAAATTGGAAGAATATTCATTTAGGACGATTGGAATGGACGTATTTGCAAGTTGCCAAATTGGGATATTAAAA
The DNA here is from genome assembly GCF_002806865.2 of Cucurbita pepo subsp. pepo. Lineage (NCBI taxonomy): Eukaryota > Viridiplantae > Streptophyta > Magnoliopsida > Cucurbitales > Cucurbitaceae > Cucurbita > Cucurbita pepo. The sequence continues at coordinate 3,053,309 of NC_036648.1, read as the reverse complement.
TAAAATAAAAAAACAAACAATAAATAATAATAATAATAATAATCATAATAAATTGAAATACAATTTTTTTTAAATAAATATTTAAATTTTCATTCGGTTTAAAACATAAAATTTTAATTATATAATATATATAATAAAATTTTAATTTAATTCAATATTTTTATTGTCTTTATCCAATAAATATATATATATATATATATATATATATATATATATATATATTAATTAGGTAAAATAAAGTGTGACAAAATTTGTTGGCATGTAGGGATTTTGGACCTATTTTGATGCATACATAAAACCCATATGACAATAATCATAATCATATCTTCATCTTTATTAATATTATCAAAACCATATAAATAAAAATGATAATAATCAAACGTTCCATTTTATTCTAGATTCTCCTAGTCTCCTCCACCTTCGTTATGCAATTATTTCATATATATTCAATTAAATATCGCTAGCAAATATTGTCTGCTTTGACTTATTACGTATCATTGTCAACTTAACGGGAATGTCTACTATAGAGAGAGTCTAGTCCTATTCCGACCAGTACTGTCTACTGACTGACTCTGATACTATTTTTAACAGCTCAAGTCCACCACTATCAGATACTACTAGAAACGGATTATTATTGTTATTATTAAAAGGGGTGTTGTAAAGGGGAAGCCAAACAAAAATTAAAGCAATGAACTCCTTTTAAGATACAAGGCTCCACCTTTATTTAATTATTTAGATTGTGACAAATTTATCAAAATTAAAAATAAATAAATAGTATTTTATTATATATTGAATTTAGTGCCCTCGCTTCACCTCATAGATTTTATTAAATAACTTTTATAAAAAAATAATAAAATTACTAAAATAATTTATTACACGTCATTGAAAATTTTGAAATTTTAGACTCTACTTTTAAAATTCTACAGACATCGAGCAGTGTACCAGTGATGATGTTAGGCCCGTAAAGAGGGTAGATTGTGAAATTCCACATTGGTTGGAGAGGAGAACAGAACATTTCTTTGAAGGGTGCGGAAACATCTCTCTAGCAAAAGCATTTTAAAACAGTTAGTGAATAAGACACCGCCGATGATTTAATCTCGGTCCAATAATTATTAAATACTAGCGATTATGGAGGCATCGAGGACCGATATATTGACCATTTGAGACGTTGCATTTAGAAACCCTAAAAGAAATTAGACATCACTTTCAGGGTATGCTTTTTAACAACACCACCATATAATATATACACAAATATCATCAGAATCTTTCTAATTAAATCACTTTTTTTATATTAAAAAAAAATCAATTGATTTATTGTTCCCCACTTCCTTTAAATTAATTTTCCTAAAATAAAAGCTTTTAAATAAATTGTGAATTTAAATAAATTAATTAAATAGAAACTAAAAAAAAAAATAGAGCAAGTTCAGATTTATTTATTTATTATTTTTTTTATATACTTTTGGAAATAAAACAAAGAGGAGATTATGAAAAGATTCATTCTTTCTATCCTTTAATTACTTTTTTTTAATATCTTTTTTCAACTTTAAAAAAAGGTTTTTGTGTACTAAAATCACACTTTTTGAGTGGTTTTTCTTTAAAAAAAAATTATCTTTCTTTCATAGGTGCTCACTACTAGTAAGTATTGTCCGTTTTGACCTATTATGTATCGTTATCAGCCTCATAATTTTAAAACGTGTATACTATGTAAATATTTTCACACTCTTAAAACATGTTTCGTTTCCTTCTCCAACAAATATGGAATCTTACATTTACGTTAAATAAATTAAAGAATTTCTCATTTTATACATAAATAAATTCAAAATTTTAAATTGAAATATAAACAATATTAAAAATATTTATCGTCTATATATTTAGGGTTAAAATATTAAGAATATAGGTGGATGTTTATACAAATAGTTGACATAATTTGTATTTGTAATATAATTAAAAGAACAATAATAAATAAATAAATAAATAAATAATTAATTGTATAGTGAGGTGGAAATGGAAAATGGTGGCACTGTCACGTAAGCAGTTGATTACTTGAAAGAAAAAGATATGTGAGAGAGACGATTACGAAGGCATTGAAAGCGACTGTCGGCACCTCCATTGCTCGACACGTGTCCCGACATTAACTATTTAATTCGTGCACTGTCAGCCTGTTATCACCACACTGTCAAATTCCCCCGTGGGTCCCACTTTTTCCCTCCCTTTTTTTAATTTAATTTTTATTTTGCATGGCCTTCTCATTATACGTCAATTCTCCACCTAATTTCATTTCATTTATCCTAAATTCCACGTACGTATATATATATATATACACACACATATACATACATACATACATACATACATACACGAGCATGAAGTCTTTTTAAACTCGTTCATTCAACTTTTTATACCCACATTTGTTCCATTTACGTTAACGGATTCAATATGAGATCCCACATCGATTGAACTGGAAAACAAAGTATTCTATATAAAAGCATGAAAACCTCTACTTAGCAGACACTTTTTAAAATCGTGAGACTGATGACGAAACGTAATGGGTTGAAGCTAACAATATTTGCTAGTGTTTGACTTATAAAGTAGATTTGCAAGATGATACTCAGATAGAATCTAATCGGAAAAATATATATATTAAAAATAAATTAATTAAATCATTAGCAAAATTGATAATGATTAAGATAAGGAAGTTGTTAATAATTAAGATTCTCTATGAATTATTGTTTTGGAAATAAATATTAATTTCATATTATAAAGAAAAAGAAAAATCAGGGAAAGGCTGAATTTCAAAGATGTGATTGGGAAATTATTATTTATTTATTAATTAATGGTTGGTGTTATGATTGTGATGTCATGAGATGCCTATAAATTAATTAATTAAAAAAACCCCTAATTAATTAATTTATATATAATAATAATATCTTAAAGCAGCCAAAAATGTTTAATTTCAATAAATTAATAAAAACAACATTCTTTCTTCTTACTAATAGTGACACCTAATTTTCCTAATCTAGAAACCTTTTTTAGGTCAAATATATAATATTTTCTATTTTCTTAATTAAAAAAATCTAGTATTTTGTCCGATCGCAAAAGAGTATTAGCTGATAGGATTAAAGTCGGGTATAACTCGAACGGGTAAAAAAGATAATAATATTTTTAATGTTATATTATTAATATTGTCGAGAAAAATAAATGTCCTAAAAACATGCATGGATGGATTGATTGTTGACATGGAGCTTTCGTTCCAATTTTCAACCATTTATATGATTTTCGGTGGTTGGATGCTTCCATAAAATAATAAAATAATAGTTTGATTAAACCTCCGTTCAGACTTTTAGACACTCATTTTTTTATATAATAAAATGAGCGTGAAAATTTTATAACAATTTAATTGTTGAGCTATGCTCATGTTTACGTGGTATCAGATATTAAAATTTAAATAGTAACTTTAAAGAAAATGGAAGAAGAGGGACTAAATTGAAAAGAAGTCGAAGATGAGGGACTNTTTTTTTTTTTTTTTTTTTTTTTTTTATAGTTGGGGAAATTAGGGGTACTTGTTACCCTTTGTAGGGTGCAGATAATAAATATTGTCTGATCACCACACACGCATATCAAAATGTCTCGACCCATAACAAATTATTGTTCAAAAGGGACGTATCCATTTCAGAAATAATTTTTAACAATGTAAAATTACCAATTTCTCCTTATAACTGATTCTCGTAAATTCAAGATTCATAAACCCTAATCTGAGTAACCCGAATAGAGTTCATACTCTAACTTAACCTAACCCTCTGTTTTCGAGTTGGATTGTCTGTTTGTCTTTTTAATTATTTTAAAATATTTATTGCTAAAATTTCATAAAATTCAAGCATTAAACATTCATAAGTCATAATATATTAACTTTGTTGTATATCAAATATTCTTGATCTTTGTATGATGTTAAAAGTAGGGTTGGGTTGAGTTGTAACTCTATTTTCTGGTTCATTGAGTTGACTCGGTCAACAAGATGCGAATCTGCTCACCGACCCAATTTTTTCGATTTTCCAAAAATTCAACCCAACCCAAATCGAAAAAAATCTAACCCTAACATTTTATGAATCGGATTGAGTAATTCGAGTTAGTCGGATTCTAAAATTAGATAAACTATGAGATCCCCATTGGTTTGGGAGGAGAACGAAACACTCTTTAGAAGGGTGTGGAAACATCTCCTCAGCAGTCTTGTTTCAAAAACATGGAGGAAAATATCTGCTAGCGGTGGGCTTGAGCCGTTGCAAATGGTATCAGAGTCAGACACTAGGCAATGTGCCAGTGAGGAGGTTGTTCTTGAAGGGGGTAGACACAAGGCAGTGTGCTAGCAAGGATGCTAGGTCTCGAAGGGGATTTGGTGGGGTTCTTACATTGATTGGACAAAAGAACAAGTGCTAGCGAGGAGGTTGGGATGTGAGATCCCACATCGGTTGGGGAGGAGAACAAAACAATATTTATAAGGGTGTAAAAATCTCTCCCTAACAAACGCGTTTTAAAAATCTTAAGGTAAGCTTGAAAGGAAACGCTCAAAGAAGACAAAAAATTTTGTCGACATCCAAAAGAAAGTCCAATATTACTAAAACTTTTCCACCCATTCGCCTTTTGACTTAATGCATCAGCCTTTCACTAAAGTTGAGGGTCCATACAGAAGAGGCCACCCCTCCCTCCACTTGTAGGACACTCGCTGTGGTTGGGACAGGTTACCCTACAGAGGGCCCACCAATGTCTGGACCAATCAAAATCAGCCACGAGGGTGGTAAAGAACAAAAAAACAAAAAAAACAAGATAATGGCGTCATATTATCCCTTTTCTGTGACAGCGACCTCTACTTTTCTTCAGGGTTTTGTCCGTACTCTCATTTAACCCATACACCAAATTTTTTTAATTTTGCATTCAGATATGTTTTAAAATCGTGAAGTTGACGACGATATGTAATCAGTCAGAGCAAAAAACATCTGCTACTGATGAATTTGGGCTATTACAAATCGTATTAGAGCTAGATAACGGACAGTATGCCAATGAGGATGTTGGATCCCAAGGAGGATGGATAGCAAGATTCCACATCGATTGGAGAAGAAAATATAAATTATAAAGATGTAGAAACCGTGAGGTTGGTAGCGATACGTAACAGGCCAAATCAGATAATATCTGCTACCGATGGGTGAGCTTATACTGTTACAAATAGTATTAGAGTCAGACACCGGGCGATATGCCAACGAAGACACTGCCCCCAAAGGAGGTGGATTGTGAGATCCCACATAGATTCGAGAGGAGAATAAAATATTTTTTATAAAGGTGTGAAAACTTTTGCCTAATATACCGTTTTAAAACTATGAGATTTACGACGGTACGTAATAGGCAGTATTTATTAGAAATTGACGACGATACATAATAGGCAATATCTACTAACAGTATTGATGAAATTTTATTTTAATTTTCTATATAGTTAAAAATGAAAATGAAAATTTTAAAATTTTAATGATATAATTGAAATATTCAAACTATATATTTTTCTTTTTTTTCAACGGCATAAAATATAAAATAATATTTTAATGATTACAATTTGATTTAAAATAAGAAAAGAAAAAAAAAACAAAAAATTTATTTAAAAATAAAATTAAAAATTTAAAGAATCTATTAAATATATATTTTTAAAATTTATAGATTAAATACCTCGACCAAATTTATAATATAATAAAAGAAAATGTGTGAGTTGGAGAGAGGTGATTGGTAGGTGAGAAGTTTAATTGTCAACGACACGTTCATGAGGTACCCCGTTGAAAGGCACGTGTTCGCCCCCACTTCTTTCATAATTCTTCATATCTACGTCGTCTCAATTTTCAATTTATGTAGCTTATTTTTTACATTTAAAATTTTTTTTGTTGGATTTTGACAATTTAAGTATGATTCAAATTTTTTATTTAATGTTAATGTCTCGGTGTAATATATTACTAACGAGCGAGATATAGATCCTTTTTACTCTATTAAAACGACGAAGGAGTGACCGAATTTGATTAAAAAACATTTATTATGATCATTAGACCGTAAAATAAATAGTGATATTTAACACATTTTTTAAAATTTAAATTGTTAAAATATTACAAAAATTCCGATAAAATATAAGAAAAAAAAAAAGTCCAAAATCATAGAGTAAAAAACATATAAATCCAATCGAAAGAGACGTTTCAATAAAATATTTACGAAATGTTCATAGCCGGTTACAAATCTAGCTAGCAAACAACGAAAGGATAATAATTTCACTTTTTTCTTTTTTTGGGAAGTTGAAGCTGCAACATTAAATTCCACTGGTACGCCATAAAGAATTGAAACAATTTTAATAATGAATAACGGTTCATTTTTTTAGAATCTAGGAATATTAAAGCATGCAATTACTTAAGTAAGTCNAAGTAAGCCGAGTCTAAGCTGACCAACCTAAACATCTAGCCAACAAAATCTAGAGCCCAATTGACTCTCGATAACTCATTTTATATTCCAAAATCCAATTTGGCAACCACGGTCACGAGCAAGGTGGCCTAAACTGTCTCGAGAGAGTGTATCTTACACACCCTCAAGAGACGCTATAGATCTAATTCAAACATTTTCGATTCAATCTAAATGAGAACGGGAAATATAAAGTCATTTTTAGTATAATTACACTAAATTTTCCGTTAAATATAAACTTTTATTAATTAATTTATTATGAACATACTTTATATAAAAAAAAAAAAAAAAAATAAATAAATAATAATAATTAGAAATTGTGGGAAAATGGAAAGACAATGATTGATATTAGGCATTTTGTCGGGTAGCTTTGTCTATTACGGGCAAAGCCAATGACTCTCCAAACACTATTNTTTTTTTTTTTTTTTTTTTTTTTTTTTTTTTTTTTTTTTTTTTTTTTTTTTAATATGTTTTTGTCTTCAAAATTTTATAGTCACCCGACGTAAAGTTGCTTCAGCTAAACACAATTAATTTTGAAGTTCTTAATGATTGAACTGTCGAAAAGAAATGTGTATCTTATTGGTATAAGTAATGAGTATCGATTCAAATAAATGTTTATTAATCATCATATTCTCAAAATCACTCTCATTTCTGTATGGTATCGATTGATTCATGTATATGTTCTTTACTCGAACGTCACAATATAGAATTGGGTAAAAGAGTTTTCTATCTTTTTCGACATGTATTTATAAAATAAACTAAAATAATTAAAATTGGATATTATACTCGTTCAAATTTTCAATTTCTATTTTTTTATTCAATTTTTGTTAATTAGTTAAAAAAAATGAAAATTTTAAGATGGCTAAAATTGGATAAAATTGAAAGTTTATGATTAAAAAAAATTAATTAAAAATTAAAATTTTATATATATATTTTTTTCAAATATATTTATAAAAAAATTATTTTTTATTTTTTTAAAAAGTATTCCGTATTGACATTTTATTTTCAAATTTTCCAATATAGAGTGCGGACTTCTTTTCCTAAGCGCTAAATGATGGGCTGATTTTCGGCCCATTTAGATTTGGGCCATTGGGCTATTCTAGACCACCCGGCCCACTTTATATATATAAAGGCACAAAAATAATTTATTATATATTTATATTATATAGAAACATATAAAAGTGTAAAAAAACTAAAATTTGCGTTTGAAAAAAATTCTCCGATCCCCGAACAAAATAAATGAGAAATTTCGCAAAAATTAAAATTGAAATAAGAGGCAGAATAGAGACGAGGAAGGCTTTCCCGTCTCCACCTACCTTATCCACATCTCTAATCACAAATTCACGAAGATCGATGTCTTTAAAATATTAGGATGGTAATCAAGGGGTTCGTTTCCTCGTTTTATTATTTATTTTTAAAAAAAATTCAAAAATACACTAATAATAATTTTTTTTTTATATAGTTTTTTCCCCCACAAAAAGACAAAAAAAAAACGTCTAATAGGCATGAAAGAAACTTTTCGGATATAACTAGGAGTGTTTAAAGGATCAAATGATCCGAATAATTCCGTTATTCCAACCCAAACGAACATAAATTGGATTAAATTCAAATAAATAACAATGGGAGAGTTAGTTTAATTCAACCCGAACTTTAAAAAAAAATAAATAAATAAATCTTCTATATATATTTTTTTTTTGTATAAATTTTAAATCTTATTTAATTAAACGTTTGAAGATAAATAACAATATGTTTTATATATTAACACTTTGCTTTTTTTTCTAATTTTTTAAATAAATGAGTTGAATAATTTAGTGTAACAATTATTTTTGTTCTCTATCGTTCTAAAAAACGCATAGAATTTATTTCCATCGAATATTCTTTTTTCTTATTTTTTTTCTTAAATTACAAAAAAAGGCATATTCTGATCTTGTTTTTGAGTATGTCTGTTTCTAAATATTTTTTAATCACTTTATTATTAAATAATTACACTACATGCAAATTTATATTACAAAAAATACCCCTAAATGGTTCGTTTCGATTATACTCCGAATTTTTTAAAGTTTAATTTTAATACAAAAAAAAAGTCTATGTCTGCTTATAGGGAATTCATATCGAACAGATCTATATACATACGGAAAATAAATCTGGTGGAATAAAGGATTATTCCGAACCTACCGAGTTGTTTAGAAATAAGTTTCGACAAATTTTACTGTTCGAGATTTAACTAAAACTCACATCTAAGCAACGAATAATTTAGGGTTTAAATTTATATAATTACTAGCTACGTTAGCTTCACACCCTTGTAAGGAACGCTTTGTTCCCCTCTCCAATCGATGTGGGATCTCACAATTCACTCCCTTTGGGAGTCCAGCACAACGTTACGCTGTTATAAGGAATGTTTTGATCCCCTCACCAATCGATATGGGTCAAGCGTTTTCATTAGCACACCACTCGATACCTAGTTCTGATACCATTTGTAACAACTCAAGCCTTTGGAGCTAAACTATAATTTNTTTTTTTTTTTTTTTTTTTTTTTTTTTTTTTTTTTTGTAAAATTAAGCACATGATTATGAAATAAAAACTTGGTTGAATTATAATATAATTGGATAATTGTGTAATGAAATTAAAAAGAAAAAAACATATAAAATGGATATGAAATTACGAATTGAGACATGAGAATAGAATAGTCAAAGTCAAACAAATTGTTGAAAGCATTCAACTCCTAATCATTTAATCCATTAAACCACTCACCCATTTTTCTTTCTAAAACAATTATATATATATATATATATATATATAAAATAATTCCCATTATAATTTTTCTATCGAATTTAATCATTTATATATCATACCTAATTTCATACATTCCCTTTTTCTCATTAAAATCCTTTTCAATCTTCACTTATTCTTCAACTTAGCTAACCAAATTCTTATGAATCAAATCAATATGTTATATCGATCACACTATACTTTCGTGTTAAGTTAGTCGACAAAACTGAAGTAATCGATCATTCAATTTGATATCAGTATATTGCCTCGAACCAATTCTTGATTTTGTTGGATACCCATGTTAGACAACATGTTGAATTAGTGGGCTAATGTCGAATCGAAATTAACTACTCTTTTAAAACCGTCTAATTTTGATTAGAGGTGGTCATATCACCTGAAAACTCGACTTATCTAAACTACTAATACTAAATCATATCGGTTGGATTAGATTGGTTGACTTTTTGAAAATTGATTTAATTTATCGGTTGACATTTTTTTGTCAAGTCAACCTGATCACCATGGAAGTAGGGTTATAACTCAAGCTAACTCTACTTTACTTGTAAAAAGATTTAAGAATAATATTTAATGTTTAAAACCAATGTTAATGATGCTGTGTGACGTGTAAATGTTTTATATTTGAACTTTATAAGATTTTAGTTAATAATATAAAATGTACTGTGAATAAGTATGATTTTTATGAAAAAGAACAACTCGATAACCCAACTCAACCCAACCCAAAAATAGAGGAGCTAGTTGGGTTGAGTTAGGTTAGGAACTCTATTCGGGTTGCTCAAATTACCAACCTAACTAACCTGAAATTTCAAAATGGTTCAAAAGATTTTTTTCAACTCATCCTGTGTACTCTCCTAATTTTGATCAACAACCATTTATATTATAACAATCTGGTTTGTACATTGTACCTCTCCCTAGTAGACGTGTTTTAAAATCATGAGGCTGACAACGATACGTAACGAGCAAAAGCAGACAACAAGAACGCAGGACCCCTAAAGAAGGTGGATTTTAAGATCCTATATTGGTTGGAGAGGGAAATTAAACATTCCTCATAAGGGTATGGAAACCTCTCCCTAGTAAACACGTTTTAAAACTGTGAGGCTGACGGTGATACATAACGAACTAAAACGGACAATATCTACTAATAGTGAGCTCGGACTGTTACATCTTCAAATCCATATAAGAAGAGATACCAAAGATCAACGAGAACGTGTGAGTAATGTCGTAAACAATATAAAAAAAAAAAAAAAAANAAAAAAAAAAAAAAAGAGTGAGTGGAGATTAGAATAAATATAAAAAAGGAGGGATTTTGGAGGCTCCACTATAATGGAGTAATTAGGAGTAATTAAGGATGTGATTAAGGGAGGTTAATTAGAGTTGTTGGGTGTCGTGGGGGTTTGTTAATTTTGTCTGCCACAAATTAAATTAAAATAAAAACAAAATAAAAACAAGAGAGAGTTGGAAATTATTCGTGTGGGAATCAAAGAGAGCATTGCGGAGACAACGCCCACACAACTACTCCTCCAATACCCAATTTTTTATTTATTTATTTTAATTATTTATTATTAGCCTTTCATTATCATATAATATAATACAATATTTTTTTTTTTTTTTTTTTAATACCAAAAATAATAATTATAATAATAATTCTCTAATCTTTCATTATTATTTCATTTGTATGCTCCCCATTTTCTACCTCTTTTCATCATGAATTTATTTATTTTTTTATTTATTTTAATATTCACCATCATATTTCATTTAACGTTCCTCTCATTTTAAATATATATTTTAATATTATAATATAGTATATATATATATATATATATATTGTAATATTAAAATATTATTGAATTTATTACGATATTTTACATTTTTAATAGAATTTACTTGAAAAATGAAAATTCTTTAAAATAAAAAATATTATTATTAAGTTATATATATATATATAGTCAAAAACTCTATGATTTTATTTATTAATTTTAATTTTATAATTAAAAATTGAAGAATTAGTAGGTTCCATTTAATTATTATTGGTGATTAAATAAAATATTAAAAATAAATAAAGAAATAGTTGTATACGTGGGAATAGAAATTTCCCATAATATTATATAGTCAAAATGGAAAATGATTGTGATTATATATATATATATATATATTATATATATATATATATATATATATATATATTAATTTAATTTGTATTTGAAAATATAATTTTCCAAGGTAATGGCAACAATAACAATGATTGAAATAAACTGTGTGTTTTATGAATGAGAAGCCAATTAAAATAAAAGCTACAAACTTTTGTTTGCCATGTGGAAGCAAAATGTTTCGATCCATTAAAACGTTTTTTTTTTTAGTTAAATTACGAATTTAGTCTCATCAACTTTTAAAAAATATATGATAATTAAGTTCATGAACGACGCGTTTTAAAATCGTAAGGGTGATGATGATAACGGGCTAGAGCGAACAATATCTACTAATAGTGAGTTTGGGTTGTTAAATAGTTTTAGAGCTAGATACTGAGTGGTGGGTCTACGAGAGCGTTGGTTTCTCAAGTTATAAGGTAGCGTTTTTCATATTTGGAAGTTATAAGGTGGCGTTTTTCGTATTTGGCCATGGCAAACACAAGGACCCCAAAAATATAACATGTGTTGAACCCACTTTTCCATAAGAGGTATGGACTATAATAAAAAAAAAAAGTATATGGGTTTGTTTGATGGAAAACATCATAATTTAGGGTTTGTTTCATCTCCTCCACTTTGGATGGTCAAATATTCCATTCCATCCCATCTCTCTCCCATACCTACTATTATTTTATTTTTCTCGAGAAAATTGATATGTGAGATCCCACATCGGTTGAACAGGTGAACGAATCATTCCTTACAGTGGTGGTCGACGATACGTAACGGGTCAAAGTNGGTGAACGAATCATTCCTTACAGTGGTGGTCGACGATACGTAATGGGTCAAAGTGGACAATATTTGCTAGTGGTGGGCTTGGGCTATTACAAATGATATCAAAACCAGACACTAGACAGTGTGCTAGTGAGGATGTTGGGCCCCAAGTGGGTTGGATTTTGAGATCCCACGTCGACTGGAGAGGGAACGAAGCATTCCTTATAGTGGTGTGGAAACCTCTCTCTAATAGATGCGTTTTTAAAATCATGAAGCTAACGACGACGATACGTAATGGACCGAAGAATTTTGAGTAAAACCCTAATTTTATTGGAAGTTTGGGATTTTCAAAGGTTAATTATCATGGTTGTGATGATGTAAAGGGTGATTATAAATTGAAAGTTGGAAACTTTAATTGCCAAATGGCGTCATAATCAATTACACCCTTAATTATTGTTTATTAATACTGTTATTTTTCATATTAATACTGAAGATTTCACTATAATTACTATTTTCTTAATTATTTATTATTATTATTAGTACTATAATTTCTTCATTAGTGCGCAACAGTAGGTGTGTTATGGCTATCATCGGACTAAACCTAATTGTTTGGGTTGTAAATTTTTTTAACGGTCGAGACGGTGCTATAGGACATAACGTCATTCGTAAGTTGGGTTGGACCGGGTTAAAACATGTTTCAGACCAAACCCAGTTGTTGGATTGTAAATTTTTTCAACCAAAACAACTCTTATTAAATAATTTACCCAGCTCAATCCAACCATAAATTTTGTTTAGTTTAGGTGGTTCGATTATCCTTAAAACATGTATTTATTTATTTCCAGACGTTTAATTAAGATTTGCAACTGAATTTCAATATATATTTAGAAAACTTATCTTTCGAACAGGGAGAGGCTTCCACACTCTTATAAGTAATGTTTCGTTCTCCTCTCCAACCACTGTGAGATCTCACAACAGATCATCAATTCTCCTTTGACAAGCATGCATGAGAGACAACTCGTGTGGATCAATTAATCCACACTTCGACTAATCATACGAGACAATTCGTCTGATCATATAATATTTTGGTGTAAAAAAACTCGATGTTATCATAGATTGTTTAGGGTTTAGAGTTTAGGGTTAGGGTTTTTATTCCTATGATTTTTTTATTTTTTATTTTTTAAGAATTTCACATTTTTTAAAAAAATATTTAAATTTTGCAAAATGAAAGTCAAATATATATATATATATATATATATATATATATATATAACACCTTGCATGAGGGAGAGAGAAATTAAGAAATTAATTAATTTTTTTTAAAAAATAAAATTAAAAGACCAATGTCTTCTTGTGAAATGGAACTCCACCAATGAAGATTCCAATATGCAAAATAATAATAATAATAATTATTATTATTATAATTATAATAATAATAATTATTATTATTATTTTCTCTTATAAATACCTCTATTTCAACTCCTTGTCTCGTCACCATCTCTCTCTCTCTCCCAAATCATAAGCAATTCTCTCAAGATGGCTTCCATGGCCGCCGGAAGCTGCATCAACTTCAAACCCTATAATCCATGTCTTCCCCTCCACCCTCCAAAACGCACCGTTTCCAACTTCACCATCAGAAGCATAGCCAGTCCCATCCGCCCCTCGCCACCCGTCGTCGTTCCATTGCCTGATATCGACACCTCCACCCCCCCGACTCACGTTGCATGGACCAGCATTCGACAAGACCGATGGGAAGGACAACTCTCCGTCCAAGGCCAATTGCCTCGTTGGCTGGTTCGTTTCTTAACCATTGAATTAAAATGGATTCGGTTTCGTGTCATGCTTAAAATCAACCTCAAACATGTTTTAAATCAATTTGTATGATACGAAAATTTTCGATCTTAAAGCTTGCATGCATATGATCAGAAAAAATTCCGTTCATATGGTGATTAATCGTTACGGGAAAATAGCTTTTTTTTTTAATAATTTAAACAAATAAAAATTATTATTTTTAAAATATACGGAGGGATATTCTTTGGTTTAATTGATTTATGTTTGTTGACCGGGACACAAATACTATAAAAAAAATATTCATAACCTAAACAATTCTTTCCGTTGTCTTTTTCAAACAAGACATAACATCGGATGAATCGTTAGATGTTGGTTAGTGTTTCATTCAAACTTTAATTGCATTAATTAATGTTAATTGTTGTACCTACATGCTTAATGAATTTCATGACATTTTTTATACTATAGATTTTAACGTTTTATTAGATGATTGTCGTATTGATTAAATTGAATCATTTTTTCATGTAGAATGGAACGTATTTGAGAAATGGACCTGGAATATGGAATATTGGAAATTATAACTTTCGCCACCTTTTTGATGGTTATGCTACCATTGTTAAGCTTCACTTTGAAGATGGTCGGTTAATTGCTGGCCACCGTCAAATTGAATCGAATGCTTATATGGCTGCCATGAAGAATCAAAAGGTTTGTTATCGTGAATTCTCTGAAGTCCCCAAGACAGATAACTTTCTTGCATATGTTGGAGAGCTTGCAAACCTTTTCTCTGGTGTATCGTTGACCGATAATGCAAACACTGGAGTCGTGAAGCTTGGCGACGGTCGAGTTGTTTGTCTTACAGAGACGCAAAAAGGGTCTATAATAATCAACCCGAGTACGTTAGAGACCATTGGGAAGTTTGAGTATAGTGACTCGCTCGGCGGTTTGATTCACTCGGCTCATCCAATTGTTACGGACTCGGAGTTTTTGACGTTGTTACCAGATCTTTTAAACCCAGGTTACTTGGTGGTTCGGATGGAACCGGGCTCAAACGAGCGAAAGGTGATCGGTCGGGTCAACTGCAAGGGCGGACCGGCCCCAGGTTGGGTCCACTCGTTTCCAGTGACGGAGAATTATGTGGTGGTGCCGGAGATGCCATTGAGATATTGTGCCCAAAACTTGCTGAGAGCAGAGCCGACGCCGTTGTATAAGTTTGAGTGGCGGCCGGAGTCTAAGGCCTTTATGCATGTCATGTGCAAAGCTAGTGGAAGTATTGTACGTCTTCCCTTTCTATCTTGTTTTGCATTATTGCTGATACCTGTACACAAATTGCAAACAAGCTTATATGATATCAAATATGACATTATTACTTATAATGCATACTTTTCAATGAAATGCAGGTTGCAAGCGTAGAAGTACCATTATTCATTACATTTCATTTCATAAATGCATATGAAGAGAGAGATGAAAAGGGAAGGATTACCGCTGTGATCGCCGACTGTTGCGAACATAATGCCAATCCTTTAATCTTAGATCGACTTAGGCTTCATAATTTGCGACGCTTCACGCCCAAACATGCTCTTCCGGATGCTAGGTTTGTTTGATCTTTTTATCATTATTATCCAAACTGTTTGGAGTTTTTACTTTCATTCTTTATTGTGTTTATTTGTAACGGCTCAAACTCACTGCTAACCGATATTGTCATCTTTGGGCTTTCCTTTTAGGCTTCCCTTCAAGGTTTTTAAAACGTGTCTATTAGGGGAGGTTTCCACATCCTTATAAATAATGCTTCGTTCCCCTCCAACCGATGTGGGATCTCACAATCCACTCTCTTTCAGGGCCCAGCATCATCGCTGGCACTCGTTCCCTTCTCCAATCGATATGGGACCCCCAATCCACTCACCCCCTTCGGGGCTCAGTCTCCTCGCTGACACATCGCCCGATATCTGGCTTTGGTACAGTTTGTAATGGCCCAAGTTCACCACTGGCAAATATTGTGCTCTTCGGGTTTTTCCCTTCAGGCTTCCCCTTAAGATTTTTAAAATGCGTATGCTAGGGAGAAGTTTCTACACCCTTATAAAAAATGTTTTGTTCTCTCGGATCTTATGTATGCATGCATGCAGAGGGGGCAGCGTGAGCTGATGAGCTGACCAAAGCAAAAAGATATATATATAACGAGGGGATACAATGAATTGCAAAGCCGGAATTGTTGAATTTAAGAAAGAACAAAATAAACATACTCACAGCCGGAATGGTTGAATTCTTTTGAGAAAACTACTGGCTTTGGCTTTGGCTTTGGCTTTGGCCTTTTCTTTTGCTTTGACTTGTTTGGATTTATACTCCTCAAAGCATGCCATCAGATAACACTTAAATTCACAGAGATTAGAAGAAATGGGATGAATAATTGGAAATGGAATTGTGTAGGGTTGGAAGGTTCAGAATACCATTGGATGGGAGTGGACATGGGAAGCTGGAGGCAGCATTGGACCCAGATGAACATGGCAGAGGAATGGACATGTGCAGCTTCAACCCTGCTTACTTAGGCAAGAAATATAGATATGCTTATGCTTGTGGAGCCAAAAGACCCTGCAATTTCCCCAACACACTCACTAAGGTAACACTTCCACAACCATTTTCCCTAACCTCTGCTTCCTCTTGTCTCTGGATCTTCCACCTCAATTCACTTTTGTGCTTGTTATGAATTTGTTTGTTTCAGATTGATTTGGTGAAGAAGAAGGCCAAGAATTGGTATGAAAGCGGTGCTATTCCTTCCGAGCCCTTCTTCGTGGCTCGACCTGGTGCAACCGAAGAGGACGACGGTAAGTCATTATATCATCTTCTAAGTGAACAAATTGAATAAACATACAACCTGAAAGTTCTCGAACTCGGAATCTTTTTCACCTTCTAACTAATGTAAGACGATTTCGGAGGTAAACTATGAAATCATATCATTAGTGAAAAAGGGATGGAATGGAATGTGTCTAAAATGTATTTATGTGAATGCAGGAGTGGTGATCTCTATGGTCAGTGGGAAAAATGGAGAAGGGTATGCTTTGCTACTAGATGGATCCACATTTGAAGAGATAGCCAGAGCAAAATTTCCCTATGGTCTTCCTTATGGGCTACATGGTTGCTGGATTCCCAAGAATTAGTATCATTTCAATACCAAACTATAGCTTGTTCAATTAATCAATATCAGAAAACACACATATATACATCATAGGCACGAGTAGAAAATATGTACATGTGGTGACTAACGATGCGCCGTAGCTCTACTGAGTATTAGCATATAGCTGGAGTAGATTATAGGTACCTTGTACAGAATTTAGGTCCCTTTTTCCTCATGTATTCATCAGTTTCTCTTCCACTTTGGACCTGTGAAATTAATATATACAGCTTTTCTTTGTACACTGGCCATGAATCCTTATATTGGATTCAACAGAGAGTAAATTGACAGCATAAGTTTAACAATGACAAAATGTTATGTATCATCATACACAATTTTCTTTCTGAATTCACCTTTTTAAGAAAAATGGCGTTTGAATTTGAATGTGATTTTCTATAATTTCAATTTTGAGTCGACCTACTACTTCAGAACATTTAATTTAACTAGTAGGCGCTTAAAAGCATTTTTCAAGAGGAGGAACTTTTAAAGAAGAATTATAAGTACTTTTCTAATACATGTAAAGTAATAAAAAATAAAAAATAAAAAGGAAACAGAAGAATAAAGCAAAATTCTCAGATATTATTCCTAGAAACAGTTTCCAAAAGCAAAGTCCAGTGGTCAAGAGATTTCACACGTGTGCCTCGTATTAGTCCAATCAAGTATGAATCTCATGTAATGATTGGATATTGGAAAAGAATAATGGCTGAGTTGAATGAATTCAAGGTCAACAATCTTAAATGTTTATACCTTGGGAGGACAGGCGGGGAACGCATCTGTTTTTTAGATTATAAATATATTGAAACTTCACATCACTTCACCTCCATAGATTGGCCAAACAGTAAAAGAGACAGCAATAATCTCAAGCATTAGAAATAGTAAGTATAAGTCATGGGAATCATATCAAATATCATATAACTTTTCTGACTTCAAGAGTGCGTGATTTTATTTTCCATATAATCAATGATGATGCACGACTACAATTATTCACCTCGTGGAGTAAGATCATTTTCCAATAGAACCAAGAAACAATCCTTGAATTTACTTTATATCAGAAGAATCATCCCCTCACCCACCTAAAATTTATGAAAAAGATAAAATTTGAATAATTGACATCGGAATCACTCTTGTACGAGTATTATTCTACAATGATTTCTAAGGTCTTGAAACTAGAGGGGAAGTAAAAGGAAATCCCTGCCTCATAATGCAGTAAAAGAAAGTTCATAGCCCTTACAAACTTAAGATAACTCTCATCTGAGAAAGATCTATCAGCTTTCAAGGTGACTAGACCGAATTAAGATCGCAACCACAGATCCAATATATGGGAGAGTAAAGTACCTCTCTCCATGTTGACAGGATATTACAGAAGAAAAAATATTCACTTCTGGTCTGTATAAACAGCATCGACATCATCGAGTTCAAGCAACTTGTCCATCAGTTCTTTATTCAAGTCCATAGCTTCATCATCCACCTGAAACTCAATAATGTCACAACTTGGCAGAGCATTGAGACCCTACTGAAAAAAACACTATTTATTTGAAAGAAGGAGATTTTGTGTATAATTTAGTAATCCCCCACCCACGGACGCCAAAAAACCAAAAGAAAAAAGAGAAAAAAAAAAAGTCTGGATTGGGTTTTGACTTCTTGAACTTATATTTCAGAACTTGACTAGTGTATTTTTGAGGTTTCAAAAAATCGTCCGATTAGATTCCCATTGAACAGCTGAGGTCTTTTTCATACTGACGTATCTAGATCAATGTCTTCCGATAATAGATGCGAAGTTTCCTTATAGACTCCAAGTTGATGTATATAAATTTCCTTTTAGCAATTATAGTCTATCTTCTCTTCTCTTATATCAAATTGGAGATCTTTCTTGTAATACACCGATGGGTGGTTGGGAGTCTATTAGCTCCTTTTATTTAATTCATCAATGAAATTTGTTTCTCTTTTAGCCATTCTATGTGTTGACCTATCAAATGGGTGAAGTCCATTTTCATGGTGCCTTTCAAAGTTTTTGTGCAAGGAAGTATGTCATTCCTTTTTGTAGGCTATATTTTTCTCTTATCTTGAATAAAGATGGGCGGCACTAGATTATCTTTATCATCTGTAGGCAAGATTGAGGTCTATGAAACAGCACTCAATGGGCTTAGCCGGTCTATAGTAATTATTGAGCTATTCTTTCTTTCTTAAGTAGAATTGACTAGCTAACACTCTTTTGGTATTCTATCCAAAGTAGATAACTCTTAATAAAGGGCCTCGAAGAAAAATCAAGATCGACTCATTAACTCAGAAATAATCTTTGTGAACAAGTAGTCTCCAATGCAATGTTTCTCATTAATACTTTCAACAATGACAAGTCTAAATCAAGTTTATAAATCCGCTTCCTTTAGCAAACCATTGTCGGAACATTGACCACCCTATCTTCCCCTTTTATTTGATTTTAAGGGATTTGACCTTACTTAGTTTTGTCCCATTCTCTTATCCTTTACTTATTACACCAATTTATAATATAAGAAGTTCCAACAGCATTAAAAGTCAATCCTATTATCCAGCTCGTAGAAGGGCATTGAGAAATCAAAGAATCTAGTTTCTAAACGCGTATCTGGTAAAGTTGGTAGAGGAGACAATACTCTGCTTTGGACAGATTGTTTGATGGGTCAGTCAATTCTAAATCAGGACTTCCCCTCTTTATTTGCTCTCACACTCAACAAGGAAGCTTCCATTTCTGATTTATGGTCCACCCAAACTGCCTCTTGGAAACTCCATCAGAGAAGAGGTCTTAAGAAGATGAAATGAAGGAATGGGCTTGCCTATCCGACCTACTATCTTCAATCATCCTCACTAACCAAGAGGACACTTCGGTTTAGAACATTGATAAAGATGGAATATTCACCTCAAAGTCATTGACAAGGGCGTCATTGACAAGGGCTCTTGCTACAGCTAGAACTAGTGACAAAGAACAATTATATCAATCTATTTGGAAGGGAAAATATCCAAAAAATATCAAATTCATTATATGGGAGCTTAGTCTCATGNTCATTATATGGGAGCTTAGTCACTTATGTATCCTGTGACAAGCTCCACGAAGATCCCCCTGGATTACCATCTCCCCTAACTGTTGCATCATTTGTAAAAAGGCCTAAGAGACTACCATTCACCAGTCCAGCACTTATACCCATGCTACAGCTTTTTGGAATTTTAACACTTATGCTTTTGGATGGTTTATAGTTCTGCCGGGGTACATCTCTTCCTTCCTATCTCTCACTTTCACCGGCTATATTTTCAAGAACAAGAAAAAGATCTTATGGCTCCGTGTTATCTGTGCTCATTTTCGGACTATGTGGTTAGAGAGAAACTCTCATATCTTCTCAGACAAACAATAGGGTATCAAATCTTTTATTGACTCTACTACTTTTTTAGTTCTCTATTGGTGGAAATTGTTTCCACCTTTTCATAGTTGTAGTCTTGCATCTCTTATATCCCATTGGAAAAAAAAAATTGTAATCTTCCTATAGATAGGATCCTACATCTTTTGTAATTTCATTTATCAATGAAATAATTTGTTTCTTATAAAAAGAAGTAATAATAAAGAGTCAATCCTATTATCACTGATACCACAATGACTGCTAAGGTTTTGACTTTTGTCCTCTTGTTTATTCCATAATAGAGACCCCGACTTCCCCGAAGTGTCATGCATATGTACAGAAATTCTAAATTTTGAGCTTAGAAAACTTTATCAACAGTAACAAATAATTGACTGAAAAACTAATGCAAGACTTCGTTTTCTTCTTCTCTAATAATTCATTTCAAGTTGTTGTCTCGTGTTCAAAAAATTCATGTCGAGTTGAAATTTGTGATTTTAAAGTATTAATAGCCTTCCAACAAAGTGTAAATTAAGGATAAGAAGAAACTTGAAGTAACTTAAAGTGATGAGACATGAAGAAACCACATATACGTTAAAATACATACCTCAATCGAGCTTATAGGAAGTAGCTCAGAACCACTGTCAGGTTCGAACTTTATGTTTTCTTCCCGTAACTTGGATAGTATTCCCGAGTAGTTCTCGGTGGAAGTCACAATCTTGTAATATCTGCAGGAAAAACAAACGGAGATAAAATTTCTTTCAAAATAATCCTAATATTGGATATATCAAAAAAGTTTTGCTCTTCAATAATACTAAATTTCAAGTTTCATTATTGATAAAAGCATAACAACAACCGTTATGTATTGAAGAAGCAAGCAAAACTACTGATAACATGTAGAGACGCTACCTTTCCGACCTCTCTTCTTCTGTATCATCTTCATATTCCGGAGGTTCAATAACATCTTCTGCGCCAGCATCTAGAGATATGGTGAGAAGCTGGTCTTTGTCAACATCAGAGGCCTTAACATTCACAACTCGAGCACGTCTGAACTTGAACATAACAGATCCTGGATCTGCCATCTTTCCACCATAGTCCTTCACTACTTCTCTAACCGCTGCAACTGAGCGGTTTATCTTATCTGTTGAGACCTCAACAACCATACTAGCACCACCATAACCATATACCTGTAGAGATGCGGCATTTTACAGCTAATAATCACTTCTTTTCAACACAAAGTATGAAGATAATATCACTGGCTAATTAAAAACCTCGTAAATTTTCTCAATGTAAGCCTCTTGTCCTTTCTCGGAAGCCCTTTTAATGTTGCGATCAAGAATTTCTTTTGGAACATCAAGCTCCTTGGCTTTCTCAAGAAGGGCTGCCAAAAGGGTATTGGATATGGGGCTCGTTCCTCCCTTTTTAACACTATATAGTGAAGAAGATGCAAACAGATCAATGTATCATGTCATGAGTGAGGCAATGAAAAAGAGACAAGTTCAAGCTCCTAGAGGCTCATGTTACCATATTGGCTAACATTTTACATGGCACAGATTCAAACACGGTTCAACAGTACAACCTCAAATCTCTTAACTATTTTGAATGCCATCACCAAACATTTGTCAAGAACAATAAAGAGAATTATTCTACAGCATAAGCTATTAGCACAATGAAAATCATTACCGAAAGGCGAAAAAATAGCTACTTACGCAGAAACAACCTCCTTCCCAATCCTAGAGTAAAGCTTTGCCTTCTTTGCATCTTGAGCTCCCTACATGTAGTTAAGCACTCCAATAAACTTATCTATAAAGTCAATAGCACCAACAAAACATACATAAGATTTGAAAGCAATATCACATAAGAGATTGAAAGGAATGTACCTTCCTACCAGCAATTTTGCTGGAACGCCTGCCCATACAGACCGGAGACATCCATATCCTTCGCATTTGATTGCCACGACATTTCATCTTACTTTCTGAACTCGATGCTTCGGCAGCCAATGATGATAACGAACACAAGCCATTTCCTAAATTTTCAAAAATAAAAATAAAATCAGGAATCAGCTCAAATGGCCATGGACTCTGATTCAATACGTGCAGAGCGAGAGAGAGAGTGATACTATGAAGATGGAAGAGACGGGGGCAGTTGTGAGTGACCGGATTTGGGGATAATTTTTGAAGGATTACTCCAAATGCTCGGANGATTCAATACGTGCAGAGCGAGAGAGAGAGTGATACTATGAAGATGGAAGAGACGGGGGCAGTTGTGAGTGACCGGATTTGGGGATAATTTTTGAAGGATTACTCCAAATGCTCGGAGCGAAGCCATAGTGCACCAGCTTCGGCTTTAACACAGAGCGAAGCTTTCTCGCACCCGATTGGACATGGCGGCCTCTGCAATTTTGCACCGAGCTTGATTCCATTTCGCCATCTTAAACGATGTGTAGTTTGAATTTGAAATCCAAACGACATGTCGACGTATCATTTTTTGCGTTTTCTGGGCCTTGTCTTTTTGGACCAGTACCGGCATTTAGTGGACCAGTCAGCCCAATGCTACCAATTATTATTTTTTAAATAATAATAATAAATAAATAAATAAAATTGTAAAATCTTGCCCAAATTCGTGTTATTTAAGTTAGTATTGTGAAAATGGATAAAAATATTTTTAAAATATTTTTTTAAATTTAAATTTATAACATTTTAATCGAAAATATATTTTTTAATTTTTTTTTTTTTTTTTTTTTTTTTTT
>NC_036648.1:2999436-3028191 GCF_002806865.2 Cucurbita pepo subsp. pepo | reverse complement strand
AAGCATCTCACGTCCGTATCTTCGGCCAATTCACACGCAGACTCTCCCAATCATCACCATTCCCCGAGCTCCCCTGGATTGCAGCGATCTCTCACTTCCACCGCCGCCTCCAAGGTTAAGAAGGCATTCGGCCTCAAATCTCCCGGTTCTGGCTCCAAGAAGAGTCCTGGCTCCGGCTCTGGCTCCGGCCAGGGAAAGTCTAAGCGCCCGTTGACTGTGGGTGAGTTGATGAGGATCCAAATGGGGGTTTCTGAGACTGTCGATTCAAGAGTCCGGAGAGCGCTCCTTAGAATTTCTGCTGGCCAGGTTCTTGTCATTTTTTTTTTAAATAAATTATAATTTCATGCGAAATTCGACAAGTTTTTATTATCTTATCCATTTTATTGGTGGACGTAAGGTATTATTGGTATTGGTGGAAGCCATCATCTTCCCGATCTTTTTCTTGTTCCTTTTTTACTCANACGTAAGGTATTATTGGTATTGGTGGAAGCCATCATCTTCCCGGTCTTTTTCTTGTTCCTTTTTTACTCGTTACTCTGTGATTACGATGTTGAATTCGTTGAAGTTCTTGCAATGATCTTGTGCGTCGTGCTAAAATATGATTCAGCATGGCTGATGACGATGATGATGGTTTACACATACCATGTGAAAATGTAACTAAAAATCCGGATCAGGGTTGCTAGATTACCTTGAAATTTCTGAATTTGCATGGTTTCGCTCTTGCATTAAGTGAAAACAGTATATTCATCCAATTGGAAACATCATGTGTTCCATTTGAATTCGTACATAATTTTTGTCTTTTCTGCTCTATATTTTCTTCAATTGTACAGGTTGGAAGAAGAATCGAATCAGTTGTAGTTCCTCTAGAACTATTGCAGCAGCTCAAGGCTTCAGATTTTACAGATCATCAAGAATATGAAGCTTGGCAAAAGAGGACCATGAAAGTTTTAGAAGCCGGACTTCTTTTGCATCCTAAAATACCCGTCGACAAGTCAACTGCTACAGGACAGCGGCTAAAACAAATAATTCATACAGCGTTAGATAGGCCAATTGAAACTGGGAAAAATAATGAGTCTATGCAAGTTCTTCGTAGTGCTGTTATGGCTCTTGCTTCCAGATCATTGGATGGATCACTAAACGAAGTATGCCATTGGGCAGATGGGATGCCACTGAATCTCCGACTTTATGAGATGCTGCTCGAGGCTTGTTTTGATGCACGAGATGATACGTCTTTTATTGAAGAAATTGATGAGCTCATGGAGCATATTAAGAAGACTTGGGGAATTCTTGGATTGAACCAAATGTTGCATAATCTTTGTTTTACATGGGTTTTATTTCACCGATTTGTTGCTACTGGCCAATCTGAACTGGATTTGCTTTATAGTGCTGAAAGTCAGCTAACAGAAGTTGCTAAAGATGCTAAGACCTCAAAAGATTCTGACTATGCCAAGGTTTTGAGTTCTACATTGAGCTCAATTCTGGGTTGGGCAGAGAAGAGGTTTTTTTGTATTGAGTAGAAAATGGAAAAGGCAGATTCAAGTAGGAGAGCATCAAAAAGTCGGCCAAATTCTCTTCCTCTCCTAGCCATTCTTGCGAAGGACGTTGGTGATCTTGCAGTAAATGAGAAGGAGGTTTTCAGTCCCATACTGAAAAACTGGCATCCATTTGCTGCAGGAGTGGCTGTAGCTACTCTTCATGCATGTTATGGAAATGAATTGAAACAATTCATCTCGGGTATTGGGGAGTTAACACCAGATGCTGTACAAGTGCTTAGAGCTGCTGATAAGTTGGAGAAAGATCTTGTGCAAATAGCAGTTGGAGATTCAGTGGACAGCGATGATGGTGGCAAGGCAATAATTCGCGAGATGCCACCTTATGAGGCTGATTCTGCAATTGCCAATCTTGTTAAATCATGGATGAAAACAAGATTGGACAGAATGAAGGAATTGGTGGACCAAAATGTACAACAAGAGGTGTGTGCTATAATCTTCATGTGTTTCTGTAGTATGTTGTTATTTTCCCTGGCGAAGGTACTTTATGAAATAAATAGCATGTTGCCATCATGGTCCTGGGACTTATTGGCATACCTAGTTCTATTAGCTTTATCTCCCCTCTGTACTCTATTTTATGATTTACTTGCTTATGATATGTATATAGCTAGCTGTTCTCAAATAGTGATATAACTACTTTGGTGCTTACTATTTTCATTTTTATCGATCTTCACAGTCTAGCAGTAGGTGTAATTAAAATGATAATTGTGATATCCCACATCGGTTGGGGAGGAGAACGAAACACCCTTTATAAGGGTGTGGAAACCTCTCCCTAGGAGACGCATTTTAAAAACCTTGAGGGGAAGCCCGAAAGGGAAAGCCCAAAGAGGATAATATCTGCTAGCGGTGAGCTTGGGCCGTTACAAATGGTATCAGAGTCAAACACCATGTGATGTGTCAGCGGTGAGGTTGTTCCCCGAAAGAGAGTAGACACAAGACGGTGTGCCAGCAAGGATGCTAGGCCTCGAAGAGAGTGAATTTGGTAGGGGTCCCACATCAATTGGAGAAAGGAACGAGTGCCAACGAGGACGTTGAGCCCTGAAGGGGTGGATTGTGATATCCCACATCGGTTGGGAGGACAAGAAATACCCTTTATAAGGGTGTGAAAATTTCTCCCCAGCAGACGCATTTTAAAAACCTTAAGGGAAAGTTCGAAAGGGAAAGTCCAAAGAGGACAACATCTGCTGGGGGCTTGTTCCATTATTGTAATGGAACTGGTTTTCTGATTTGTGAATGCAAATAAAAGAGGCACCAATTTCTTATTTTTAAGATGCCTCTTAATTCTCATATAAGCATTTAGCGATCGAACATGCTTATTCCAACTAGTTGCATCCATCAATG
The DNA here is from genome assembly GCF_002806865.2 of Cucurbita pepo subsp. pepo. Lineage (NCBI taxonomy): Eukaryota > Viridiplantae > Streptophyta > Magnoliopsida > Cucurbitales > Cucurbitaceae > Cucurbita > Cucurbita pepo. The sequence continues at coordinate 3,025,300 of NC_036648.1, read as the reverse complement.
ATTGTTTGACATGGCTTGCATCAGTAATTGCTTTCATGGTTATCGACTGGTTACTAAAAGTGGGTTCCAAGTGCAACAATTTTAGTCTTTATCCTTTATATTGAATTCTTCTATGGTTCTTGATTGAAAATAAATTCTGTCATATCATTCATATTGACCAAGTGACTTTGATTCATCCCCATGATTGAAGGCTTGGAATCCAAAAGAAAATCAAGGATTTGCACCATCTGCTTTGGAGGTCCTGCGAATAATAGATGAAATATTGGATGCATACTTTCAGCTGCCGATACCTATGCATCCTGTTCTACTTCCCGATTTGGTGGCTGGCCTTGATAGATGTCTTCAGTATTATATAACGAAAGCAAGATCTGGCTGTGGTATCTTCTCCAAACATTAATTTATTGCTGTAAGTTGATATTATCTGTGTTTAATCTTCTCTATTTTTCTGGATCCACAGGATCCCGAAATACATATATTCCAACTTTGCCAGCATTGACGAGATGTACCATTGGATCGAAGTTCCAAGGCTTTGGGAAGAAGAAAGAAAAATTACCAAATTCTCAGAGGAAAAATGCCCAAGTTGCAACATTAAATGGGGACAATTCGTTTGGGATGCCTCATATCTGTGTTCGAATAAACACATTCCATCAAATTCGTGGTGAGTTGGAGGGTGTGGAGAAAAGAATAATCACTCATCTAAGGAATTCTGAATCTGCTCATGCAGAAGATTTTTCTAATGGTTTGGGGAAGAAGTTTGAACTCTCACCTGCTGCTTGTGTGGAAGGAGTTCAGCAACTTAGTGAGACAGTTGCTTACAAAGTCATTTTCCACGATTTAAGTCATGTTTTATGGGATGGTCTTTATATAGGAGAACCCTCATCTTCTAGGATTGAGCCTTTCCTTCATGAGCTTGAGCGGCACTTGCTCATCATTTCTGACACTGTTCATGAAAGAGTTAGAACAAGGATTGTTACTGACATAATGAAAGCTTCTTTTGATGGATTCTTACTGGTTTTGCTTGCTGGAGGCCCTCTGCGTGCCTTTTCCCGGCACGACTCCCGAATAATTGAGGACGATTTCAAGTTACTCAAAGATTTATTCTGGGCAAATGGGGAGGGTATGCCATTAGAGTTGATTGATAAGTTCGCTACCACATTGAGAGGCATCCTTCCTCTTATGCAAACTGACACGGAGAGTATCATAGAGCGTTACAAACGTATGACAGTAGAGACATATGGATCTTCTGCAAAATCTAGGCTTCCATTACCTCCTACTTCTGGGCAATGGAATCCAACTGAACCAAACACTCTTCTTCGTGTTCTATGCTACCGGAACGACGACGCTGCTTCAAAGTTCCTCAAGAAAACTTACAATTTGCCTAAGAAGTTGTAATAGCCAGATGAATGACAGAAATGGTAACCCTTCTGCAGGAGCCTTATGAAGAACATTGCACAGGGCAAGCATTCTTAGAGAACAGTACCATCTTGTGCTGCTGTTTGGCTTTCTGGAGGGGACTGCTGAAGCTTCGTGAGAAGGTTGGTTGATATTTATTCACAATTCAATTGCTCCATCATCATTTTTAGTGCTGCTTTTTGTCTATAAGGCTATCCTTCCACTAAGCATAATAACCTCAGGAAGGTCCCTGTTAGGTAGGGGCCTTTGGTCATCCATCCCTTAATTCATTTTTATTTTTTCATTTTGTTATCATATACAATGATGCCATAGGAGATAGAATCAGTGTCGGCTGTGTATTCTATTTGTTATTTACTAACGCTATTCTGGTATTAGTGTGTATTATGTATAGCACCTATTTTTTAGCCATGTAATAGTTTCCACATGTACATCTTATAGCCCACTACAGGTGCAAATGAGAATGTGTTTGAGTCAATTGTTTGCCAATATTTACGACTTTGGTCAAAAGAGATCTTGAATTAACTAGTTCAAAGCGTAGTACACTATTCCACGGCATTGAATCTGTGGCATTGAATCTGTGACTGCTCAAGTCCACTGTTAGTAAATATTATTTTCTTTGGGCTTCCTTTCTAGATAAGGAGAGGTTTCCACACCCTTATAAAAAATGGTTCGTTCTCCTTCTCGATCAACGTAGGATCTCATAATCCACCCTCCTTTAGTGCCCAACGTCCTCGTTGGTACATTGTATGGTGTCCTCCCCACTTTAGGGCTCAATGTCCTCGTTGGCACATCGCTCGGTGTCCACCCCTTCAAAGTTCAACGTCCTTGCTGGCACACTGTCTCTGGCTCTGATACCATTTGTAACAGCTCAAGTCCACCCTAGCAGATATTATCCTTTTTAGACTTTCTCTTTCAGACTTTCTCTCAAGATTTTTAAAATGCATCTATTTTTGGATGGGTTTCCACACCTTTATAAAGAATGTTTCGATCTCCTTGCTGGCACACCTTTATAAAGAATGTTTCGATCTCCACCCCTTCAAAGTTCAACGTCCTTGCTGGCACACTGTCTCTGGCTCTGATACCATTTGTAACAGCTCAAGTCCATCCTGGCAGATATTATCCTTTTTAGACTTTCTCTTTCGGACTTTCTCTCAAGATTTTTAAAACGCATCTATTTTTTAATTGGTTTCCACACCTTTATAAAGAATGTTTCGATCTCCTCCCCAATCGATATGGGATCTCACATTCCACCTCTTTTTGAGGCCTAGCGTCCTTGTTGACACTCGTTTCTCTCCCCAATCATTGTCATTTCCTTGATTAATTGATGTGAGATCTCTTCATCCATCTCCTTGAGGCCCAGTGTTCTCGCTAACACTCATTCATCTCTCCAATTGATGTGGAATCTCACAGAATCCTGTATGGTCAACTACTACTAATCCAAGTTCCTCCATAGAATCCAATCTCTATAATTGATCTTACACGGTCCTATACGAGTACAAATAACTGACCACTCACTTAGTGAACAACCCATTAATGTAACACATGCCAGAGGTGATCGTCATGTCCCATGAACTATTCCCCTCGTGCAAGGTTACACTTTGGTTGGTACTTCCCTAAGCTCCCAGACATGTTAATGAGGAGGCCATGAGATGGCCATGCAGTTCATAAGTAATCGTACCATGTTAATGAGGAACCGTACCATGTACTGATGGTGACGGATAACTGCAGCCAGGAAGCAGTCCCGGACGTCATCCTCAGCCCCCCGGGAAAGCAAGGCCAAGCCAACTAGTTTATGCATATATCATAGACTAAAATATCTAACATATGAATCTTCACCTTCACACATTGAACTAAAGAAAAAAAAAATCATGTTCACGTTGATAAACATATTAGTATTGAGTTCGGGCATTTTAGACATTAATGATCGAAGAAACTCCTTCAAGCTCATAGATGCTTTTCTTCATTATCTTGTCTTCATCTTCTTCCTCGCTTTTGGTTTCAATTCCGAAATCCTGGTTAAGGGAAGGCCACAACACGATCGAGAGGGGTAAAACAATCGATAATCTTACCATTTCCAAGAACCCGGCTTCTTCCTTTGTCGCCATGACCATCGATGATGTGCAACTATAACCGTATGAGCAGCCCCAGAAGCAACTTGAACAGGATCCAGAAGCAACTTTGGGGAATGTTCTTCCTTCCTACTGCCTTTATGAATGAGTAAAGCATAAAGGTATTGATATGATATGAGTTGTTTTCAAACTGATTCCTTTCTTCGAGACAACTTCAAAGAAACGGTATTTTATTAACATCATTATTTAAAAATAATTATTAAATGTCCTAAGACTCGAGGGTTGTTACTATTTTACCGAGATCAATCAAACTAACTCGAACTAACAATAAAAATAATTTACATCTTATTCCTCTAAGCTTGCTATAAATTTCCCTTTAACATTGATTTTGAAGTTGAAGTACTTGAGGATGATTTTACACTACCATCTTATTTCGAGAGATCTTAAGATGTTCGTTTGACTAGTCTAGAGATTGTTGTCAACTACGTCGTGTTCGTTGACATAGGCAGACAAATTCAAATACTTTTGTTGATCTGTCGTCTCTTTCCACCGTGCCCTACACACTACGCAACTAACCCTTCTCCTTCCCTTGCTTCGTTTCCACCTCGAGAAACAATCTTCATGAACAAGATTTCGACACGTCGAACACGCTACAACACGATCGTTCTTCTTCATATCATCCAAACAAACAGGACATGCAGTCCCTTCTTCCACAACATTTGCAGAAGAACCTCTTTCTTTTACCTGAAAGAATTGTTGATGAAATATTCTACGTATGCCAATCTCTGCAAGTGATTCTAATATTATAGGTGCAGCAAGCAAACGATTCAACTGGCAAGGTCGAAGCGTTCTCCTCCGAAGACATACGTCGTCAAGCGACATGCCCAGGGCTCGAATGTAGATAAATAGTATGTGTTTGCATGGAGTAATACGATCGGGACAAGTACACGAAGGGGTGGAGGATAGAGACACGATGTAAACATTGCCTGTGGCTCCCAACACAAAGAAGTTAGAATTGGAGCGGTAAAGGAGGTGGAGGTGATGGTGGAGAGCTCGAACAATCCGGTCAGCCACAGCTTGGGAGGGCTTGAACCGATGAAGGTGAAGACGGGGGCCATCCGGTGGGGACGACGAAGTAGAGGCAACGGACTCCATGAGAATTCTGGAAGGAAAAGCAATGAATATGGGTTATAAACAGTTAGTACACATACATATATACACACAAAAACACATTTCAGGTAGGAAGATTCTTTGTGTAGTTTGAAGGGAAAGAGAGGGATTGTTTTATAAGGCGGAGAATTCAAAAGGCCGCAAGGCACGTAATGGCCAAAGAACCCCTTTTTTCTTCATTCAAAAGTCTTGAAACAGTTCATAATGATCATCAAAGTTCTATACAAACAATGTAAAGATGAAAACTGGAAGCAGGGGGCGAACGAAACTCTTACGAGCCAAGGCAAATGAAGCTCGACGATCAAGATTGTATCATATTCATTTCAAATATCAGAAAGGGTGCTTATTTTTCGTGTAAGACGAAAAGGCACACATGGGTTTTATATGTTTATGACTAGCCCAGCTTTCGAATTTAAAAGTTTTGAACTTTAATGCTTGTTTTCGAAGGCCTTTTTATCTTCGTATGTCGAAAGATCGATCTTGAAATGCAGCCATTAGTTATTAAACAAGAAAACGCCACGACGTACTACAGACAGCAGTAATCAAGATATTACACAGCAACCATCAATTTTCACCTGTCTAGAATCTTCATCGGTAAAAAAAATCAAACCCCATGAGTAATATGTTGAGGATTGTTGGGAGAGGAGTCACACATTGGCTAGAGCCTTGAAGGTGTAGTCAAAAGTGACTCAAGTGTCAAACAAAAGGTGTACTTTGCTCGGAGGAGGATTGTTGAGGATTGTTGGGAGAGGAGTCCCACATCGGCTAGAGCCTCGAAGGTGTAGTCAAAAGTGACTCAAGTGTGGAACAAAGGGTGTACTTTGCTCGAAGGATTGTTGGGAGAGGAGTTCCACATCGGCTAGAGCCTCGAAGGTGTAGTCAAAAGTGTCGAACAAAGGTGTACTTTGTTCAAGAGGAGGATTGTTAGGAGAGGAGTCCCACATCAGCTAATTAAGGGGTTAAACCCATTGATATGAGGCATTTCGGGGAAACCAAAAGTAAAATCATAAGAGATTATGCTCAAAGTGGACAATATCATATCATTGTNTGAAAACTGGAAGCAGGGGGCGAACGAAACTCTTACGAGCCAAGGCAAATGAAGCTCGACGATCAAGATTGTATCATATTCATTTCAAATATCAGAAAGGGTGCTTATTTTTCGTGTAAGACGAAAAGGCACACATGGGTTTTATATGTTTATGACTAGCCCAGCTTTCGAATTTAAAAGTTTTGAACTTTAATGCTTGTTTTCGAAGGCCTTTTTATCTTCGTATGTCGAAAGATCGATCTTGAAATGCAGCCATTAGTTATTAAACAAGAAAACGCCACGACGTACTACAGACAGCAGTAATCAAGATATTACACAGCAACCATCAATTTTCACCTGTCTAGAATCTTCATCGGTAAAAAAAATCAAACCCCATGAGTAATATGTTGAGGATTGTTGGGAGAGGAGTCACACATTGGCTAGAGCCTTGAAGGTGTAGTCAAAAGTGACTCAAGTGTCAAACAAAAGGTGTACTTTGCTCGGAGGAGGATTGTTGAGGATTGTTGGGAGAGGAGTCCCACATCGGCTAGAGCCTCGAAGGTGTAGTCAAAAGTGACTCAAGTGTGGAACAAAGGGTGTACTTTGCTCGAAGGATTGTTGGGAGAGGAGTTCCACATCGGCTAGAGCCTCGAAGGTGTAGTCAAAAGTGTCGAACAAAGGTGTACTTTGTTCAAGAGGAGGATTGTTAGGAGAGGAGTCCCACATCAGCTAATTAAGGGGTTAAACCCATTGATATGAGGCATTTCGGGGAAACCAAAAGTAAAATCATAAGAGATTATGCTCAAAGTGGACAATATCATATCATTGTAGAGAGTCGTGGTTTCTAACATACTAAGCAAGATGTTAACAAAATATCGTAATCACAACTATCAAGGAAACCAATTACTCGAATGTCGGAATCCATTACCCAGATGGCAAACTAAGCACGAAAATGAAGTTAAAGCATCCAAGCAAAACGTTAACGTACCTTCAAGCTTAAAACCCTGTCACGCACGGTGTACGTGGCTAGTCATCCGAGAGGCGTCAGCAATTATACATATAGATTGTGGAAGTGCTAATCAAAGATTCAAACACCTGCAGTTGATAATGGAAACATGAACATAGTCAAACCACAAAGTACATATGAACAGATATTTAAAACGGAAAGATTTCCCTTACCACACAACACCAAAACACTTCGCTCAAAGAACTGCATGAAACTGCTTGATGGCACTTGGAAACCAGAAGGCAGCCATTATTCATTCTCGATGAACGATGGAGTCCCGCAATTTTTTGACTCGAACGCTAGGCCAAACACAAGAAGAGAACGGTAATAGTGAACTGTCATTACCAAATCGACAAGCTATAAGAGGCGAACTAGCTGCTAAAAGATGGTGGCTGAATCTGACCAATAAGTCCATTAGCAAAATGGCACATTCAGCCTCCGGAACACCCGAACGTAGCTGCAATTCGTGCCTCGACTATGTTCAGCTACGGAACCTCTGGTTTCATGAGAAATCTTGTAATCTACTGCAGGGGGAAGGAAACTTTATAATCCTACATAGAGACATGCCAGGGAAAAAAAACTATAGAACATTTGTCTCTAAAATGGAATTGAGAGGTAAAAGTAAAAATAACTAATGATTATATTGATAAAAATTCACTAAAAATGTCACGTAGAATATCCTCAGTTCCAAAAAGGTGGGAGATATGGATCTAAGTACAAGCAAGATGGATATGAATACCCATAGCCCACTGATGCTCGATATCTATAACGGCACATTCCCCGACGCCCCGAAAAGATGACCCTATGCTGTGGACATGCCTTCAACCAAGAACTAGTGCTCAAGACTATACAAAACCTTTAACAAATTGGTAAAAATACCCAAACCCCAGAGACATGAAAGATCTAAATTTAGCTCATACTTGAATAACATGAATGAAAGTCAGAGCATAGGTGCCTGTATCTGATGCAGTACGGTGGCGACGTTAATGACCAGTTTAGCTACATCAACTCCATTTTCCCCAGTCAACTGTGTCCTAAAAATTCGTATCCGCCCAGAGAAGAGCACCGTCTGTTAAAAATTGCAGGCTCTAAGTGGTGTCGACTTAGGGGTGTTTCATGAAACGGTTCGGCCATAGCAAATAGATGCAATATAAAGGTTCTTTGCCCATTTCTCCTGCATAAACACCAGAAACCAAGACTTTCAGAAATTTAACAATGCTAAACAAAGATATAAAGTAATGTGCGTTCGCACGACTAACCTTGACATGTGTACTAGGAAAGGCAGATGTTCGGAGTGTTTCTTGAGTTTCATCAGCGGGCTTTCGCCTTGGCACACTCAGAACAAACGCAGCCTGGTCCAAAGTTGCTGCAGTTGACGTGATGCGGTAACCATTATCCCACCTGCGATGAATACCTTCGCTAGGATACAGGAAATCTAGTTCCACAACCTGTTAAGTGATCGAAAGTCAAAATCGAAGTCAAATTGGTTTTAATCGAACAAGTTTAGTAAAACCAATTAGCCTAATACCTGGTCCAAAAATCCTGCACCACGAGACATGACAATAGCCCATCTACTCCCGGCGGTAGCCATGGCAGTAACGTAAAATCCCTCCCTCCATTTCTTAAGTATCCACTTGAAGGGAAATGAATCGCTGACTTTATAGGATTGCTGGAGGTACTGAGTCCCTGCATTAAATTATAAGTATAAGAAGCAACACATACACACACAATACGACCGCGTTTTCTTCTAGCCATTTGGAATATGTTGAATTAAGACGAACCTTTGGACATTACTACCAATGAGCTCCCATTATTAGCTCCTGCTATTGCACTGATGTAATAGTTTTTCTCCCACTGTTCCACGATCCACTCCTAAATGAACAAACGAACGATATTAGCCATTTAACTAACTAGAGCACGAACTCTGTTGATACGAAATAAAGTAGTCTTCAGAATCCATGGGCCAAAATGAAAAACAAACATGCAGAGTATCCAAGATAATTGTTATCTTCATGGGAAAAAGCAACCTTGTGAAGAAAGCATGGTGAGAGTTCATAAACTTGAGCAGTAAATCCAGTTCCAGCGTCCATAATAAGGGCCCAAAGGTTCGAACATGAAGCAACACAACTAATAAACAAACCATCTTCATTCCCTTTCTCGATGTGCTGAGAGAGCCTCATATCAGCAACGTTATAGTGATATCTACATCGGGCCAAGTTAATTAGTAACCTTATGATGAAATTGAGCTTCATCTTTAGAGTCGAGTGCAAACCTTTGTTTCATTGGTCTACGGGCGTTATAAACACTAATCCATTGAGTTGCAGGCATCCCCATTCTAACCTTCTTCTTCGGTTGTTCATCGTCTTCGTCCTCCATGGATAGCCTTCCTCTCTTATGCCCAACCTGAAATATAAGCTTCACATAACAAATGATGTTTTAGATAATACTCAAGTGCAAAGTTTACAATCAAAAAAAGCAATGGGCAGTCAACAGAAAGATGAAATCAAGGGAACAGTGAGTACTTTCTGAGCACCATCTGTGTTTATTGGATGGATATCGGGNAGTGCAATGATGAAATCAAGGGAACAGTGAATACTTTCTGAGCACCATCTGTGTTTATTGGATGGATATCGGGATTTGGACCGACAATCCCATCAAAGAGGGAGATATATCTTGCATAGTTTGGCTCTTCATCAAATTTCAAATTTACAACATACTCAACAAACTGTCTAAAAGGCTGAGGGCAAAAACAGCACAATGTTTCAGAGGACGTAGCCATCTTCTTCTTGGACACGAGGAATCCTTTATTTTCGCCCTGGAGAAAATATATACTCCGAGTTCAGAACAAATCTATCATATGTTTACACAAAGAGTTAATATCCATCAGCCCCGAAAAAAACGTAAACCTGATATCCTTGCCATGGCAACCGACCACGAATAAGAAAAACAAGAGTGTAAGCAAGCGATTCCAAGTCATCTCTTCGACTAGCAGTTCTGCCAAGATGTGCATGCACACTAGCATACCGAACTGTTCCTCTGAATATAGAAGTAAGATGGAGTTGTTTAAGAGCCTAAATGTTATATGAGTATACAAATATCTCATCATATATACAGCTTTCGTACCGGAAAATGTCAGGCCGTTGATCATACTCAACATGTTGACCAGTCGAACTATCTCGCCACTTGGTTGCTATAAGATGGACAAATGAGACGGTAAGGTGTATTTCATATGTAAACAAAATAACATTCCACGAGATGGAAACGGTTAATAAAAAGAATGAGATACCTAAACCAAGATCTACAAGAAACAACTTTTTCTCTTCCGGGGTTCCTGGAGGACCGAGCAGAAAGTTTTCAGGCTTCACGTCACCATGCACATACCTGTCAGAGACATTGACAGAGTCATTCAAGAGCAGAAAAATAATTACAAGAACACTGCTAAATCATTCATAAGCCAGTGAATGAGCTAATTATGTAACAAATATCTAGCTTAGCCGTAGTAGATGCAAGAATCATTCATCATAGCTGGCATAATGTTTTGTGCAAAGGTATCTAGATCCGACACAGACTTAACACGTTCCTTTACAGCTACAGCATCCTAGGACCCTATGCAACTTTACTGTCCCTCCATATCAAACAAGGGAATACAGAATAAAGGCCTCACCCTCTAGAATGCATCTTCTCTAATATAGAGATCGCCTCAATTGCGATACATGCTACCATTTCAATAGACATCCTGAGATTCGAAGAAAAATTTAGACATATTACCATGCGGTAAATCAGCACGAATAAATTACAAATAGTGGAAAAACCTAAAACAAATGATAAAATTATAATAAACTTACGTGTGAGCATTGTTATTCCAGACATCCCAAAGACTAGGTCCAAGCATGTCCATAACCTATATCCAAAGTATCGGTATTCACAACGAAATATAAATAATAGTACAAATCTTTGGTTAATCCGAGCATGGCTCAGTAGATAAAGGCACCGATGGTAATCAATCTACCAACCCCTAATTGTTGAACTCAGAAGATTATGCAAATCTCTGATGCGCTTCAAGGCTTTAACAGAAAGTAAAAAACGTAAAGGAAACAAAGCATACCATGACAAAATAGTCACCTTGCCGACCCTTGTAATGAACTCGTGGCACACCATGGCTACCACCTAAAACGCTGAAGAACCAAGAGAAAAGTAATTAGAACACGTAATATAAATAACCTTTTGACTAAAATATAATCCACAAGGACTGAGAAGAGCATTACTTGTAAACCTGCCACTCATAAGGAGGTCCGTAGTTACACCCTTTACTACTTCTATGCTCAAATTTTAAGGCCACCTGTAATATGGATAGATCATATGAAATGTAGGTAACGTAAACAAAGAATTCGGTAAGCGTTACAAATAGGGATACCATACCTCCACAGCTCCCGGGCCAGATCTTTCATTCAAGCTCATAGGACCCATGCGTCGACCCACAAACACCTGTCCAAAACCTCCTTTTCCCAGTTTTCTTTCAACTTTATATAACGGAGAACCACCAACCTGAACCTGTTGCATTAAGAGGATAAAACGTTTGAAAAAGAAAAATGAAGCAAAAAAACGCCATCGTATCACTTTTATATCATTGCAGAAAAACATCTGAATGAAGATAATCATGTGCTAAGTGCAGTAGTAAGACTCATCAACAAGATAAGTTCCATGCAAAGAATTTGTCTTTGACACTCGAATACTTGCAGCTCCGCGAATTTTAAGTAGAAACTAGAACACTACCTGAAAACGATACCAAATATAGAGAATCTGTAACAGCCCAAGCCTACCGCTAGCAGATATTGTCCTCTTTGGGGTTTCCCTTATGGGCTTCCCCTCAAGGTTTTAAAACTTGTCTGCTAGGGAGAGGCTTCCACACCCTTGTNATGAGCTTCCCCTCAAGGTTTTAAAACTTGTCTGCTAGGGAGAGGCTTCCACACCCTTGTGGGATCTCATAATCCACACCCTTGAGGGTCAGCGTCCTCGCTGGCACACCGCCAAATATCTAGCTCTGATACCATCTGTAACGGCTCNCCCACAATCCACACCCTTGAGGGCCAGCGTCCTCGCTGGCACACCGCCCAATATCTAGCTCTGATACCATCTGTAACGGCTCAAGCTAACCGCTAGCAGATATAGTTCTCTTTGGGCTTTCACTTCTAGCTTTCCCCTCAAGCTTTAAAACACGTCTACTACGGAGAGGTTTCCACACCCTTATAAGAAATGCTTCGTTTCNCTTCTAGCCTTCCCCTTAAGCTTTAAAACACGTCTACTACGGAGAGGTTTCCACACCCTTATAAGAAATGCTTCGTTTCCCTCTTCAACCGACGAGGGATCTCACAAAAATTCTCGAAATGATTACCAACAATTGTTTAACACCAGATAGATGAAAGCGTATCAGACCATAGCTATGCTCCAATCTCAAACAAAGCAATCTCTAAAAGTTGCATNTTCAACCGACGAGGGATCTCACAAAAACTCTCCAAATGATTACCAACAATTGTTTAACACCAGATAGATGAAAGCGTATCAGACCATAACTATGCTCCAATCTCAAACAAAGCAATCTCTAAAAGTTGCATAAGTTCATAAGTAACAAGACCAGCAGAAAAAACTTGGGGTTGCCCATTAATAACTCATACATTTCCAAAGAAATCAAAGAAATCAGCACGTAAGAACAGGGTGATAGAGTTAAAGCCCCAATTTGCTTCACCAATCCCTCCCTGTCCTTTCTCAACCATCAACACAAAGCCATCGATTCAAGAAACATCAGAAAACAAACACATATCCAAGAATTAAAGAGCTTCACCTTCTCCGGAAGAGGAGTAGCCGTCCCTTCATCCTCGGCTACAGGACCCTTATCGCCGTTCCGTCCACCGGTATCAAACTCATCCATGGCTCTGCCACCAACCTTCAGTACGTCTTTATCCTTCCCCACTTCGTGTTTTCTCTCACGCAGCCTCGTTTCAATACCGATTCCAGGGTTCACTCTATCCCTCTCACCATCGGCAACGATTGCGTCTCTCCCCTGCTTAACACTCTTCCCTCCGCCGCGTTTAGCCGGCTGCCCTCGGTGGCGTGTTCTCACAGTTGACTCAATGGGTGTTTGGCGGGAAATCGGGACAGGGTCTTCGTATAGCCGGCTCCGGCGTGCTTTGCTACGGAGCTCAGGCATCGTACAGCCGGTGGTCCATGAAGGACGGCAAACCTCACCGGAGAAGAAGACTCAGGAATCATCTACGGCCATGGGAAACCCCAAATTTGAAACTGATAACAGAAAATGTAGGAAAAATCAGAGTCCAGAGCCGACCGACAGAGAAGGCGAAGATCTGTGGAGCGCTGAAACGAAGAGTACAGTGATCTTAAGTACAGAGCAACACGAGGAGAGAAACAGAGCTTAGCCTTCGTTTATGCAGACCTTTTCTTTTATTTTATTTATTATTATTTAAACGAATTACAAATTTATTCCCTAAATTTTAAATTTAATTATTGCACTTTTAATTTTTTTTTTTTTTTTTTTTTTTTNATCCAATATTATTTTATTTTTAAATTTTTCTAAAATTTATCAAACGATTTATTATTCACAAAATCATTAATTAAATTAATATAAATATGAGGACTAAATTGGAATTTTAATTATTATTATTATTATTATTTAGTTAAATAAGATGGCATTCGGAGATGAGACAATATATTAATTAATCAATATTGTTAGTTTTTTTAGTATAATTTTATTATTTAATTTTTTATTAGTTACATGTCTAGTTATTCATAGACAGATTTATTGTATTGTTTCATTATTTTTAACAAAATTATAATGTTTCATTTTCTTGGTCTGATTTAATTAATTTTATTTGATATATATATATATATATATATATATATAATGAGAATATTAGAGTATGTGTATTAGTCAACCTTGTTTCTATACAAAATTTTATTTTATAAAATTAGCAATTTTATTTTAAATATAATAAGTTACAGTAAAATAAAAATGATACCGTTTCAATTAACGTACAAAAGCTTATTAAATATTTAAACACAGAAAGTCAATGTATTAGTCAAATAAGAACAAAATGGAATCACGAAGTATTTATCCATCTTTATATTCACTCTAACATTGTTACGTAGTCCAACAACGTTAACGTTTGAAGTTTGTCTTATTTATTAAAAATTAATAAAATAAGTATTTCGTACTTTTTTTTTAATAATTATTATTAAGGTGGTATTATTTCGGAATATTTATTTAATAAGAGGTGTTTCAATTCAAATTACACGAAAATGGGCCTGGGCCTGCAGAAGTCCAGCCCATCTATGTAGTGCAGCGTTTGTTTGGCCCATAACAGTTCTCTCCCATCCAAAAGTCAATAGTTCTTTTTTATTATTATTATTATTATTATTATTATTAATTCTTTGGACTTTTATCGACCTTTAAGAACATAATTGATATTATTTATGTTTAAGATTAGTTCCAGAACAAAAAAATCCTTATCTAAACGAGAAATGAGAGACAATAAAGGAGAGATTACTGTCACAAGGTCGGGATTATATTTTCCGTCCCTATTCCCGTATAAAATAAATATAGGTATACTTTCTCTATTATAAATTATAATAGAGTAGTTTTTTTTTTATATATATATTTGTTACCTTTCATCTTTAATAAATTAAGAATTTCGAAAAAAAATTGAAAATGAAATGGGATTCTATATTTTTTAAAAGATATTTAATTATGGGAGAAAAAGTTATTATAATCATAAATATTATTTAATACTAATAAATTAATCATAATAACAATAATTAAATATTAATACATTAACATTAATTAAAGTATATTGATAATTAAATTTCATCCTTTAATTAATAAAAAATAATTAAATATGAATAGTTAAAATAATATAAAATATTATTTATAAACGTATCTATAATAAGCCAAATAGTATAATTTATTTTAATTTATATATTTTCGTCTGTGTATTTTTTTAATTTAAATAAAAAAAATACAAATTTAAATTTGGAAAAGTTTACTTATTTATTAAATATACACAAATTATAATTAAATTTAATCGGAAATTTAAAATTGAGCAAAAAGACCATTTGGACCCAACATGTCATAAATGCGTGGACTGTTAACTCCAAAAATTAATTATTTATTTATTAATTAATAACTTTGCTGATTTATTCGTAATAATGGCCCTGAGGATTGTTCTTAACAATTTCACATGTAATTTCCTCTTTTTCCACGTTGTTTTTTATTTTTTATTTTTAAAACAAGATATTATTTTTAGATAAACTACAGAATATTTTTATTAATTTTACATATTAATATTGTAATTAGCTTAATTCACACGCCCCATAAATGTCCCATTTGCGAATATTTTAATTACTTATTTTTTTAAAAATAAATAAATAAATAATTGATTTTTTTTTTTTAATTGTTCTGTTTATAAAAGTCAAAAGACTTGGAACTTGAAGAGAAAACAGACCAAAAGCTTTTCTCTCTCTGTCTCTCTGTCTCTCTCTCATGGAAGAACAGTTGCTGCCGCCGTCGAAGTGGGAAGGGGAAGTCTCCGCCGAGACAACCGCCGGGAAGCCTCACGAGATCTGGCCGTTGCTGGCGGATGACTTCTGCAGTCTCCACAAATGGCTTCCAATAGACACGTGTCACTACGTGGAAGGTGTAGAGGGGCAGCCGGGTCTGATCCGGTACTGCGCCACCACCGACACGACGTCGTCATCAGAACCATCGATTAAGTGGGCCCACGAGAGGCTGAAATTGATTGATCCGACCCAACATATTCTCACCTACGAGATCCTGGACAACAACGTCGGATTCAAGTCGTACGTGGCCACCATGAAGCTGCTGCCTGGCGGCGGAGACGACGGCGGCGGGTGCAAGATGGTGTGGTCGTTTGAGGCGGATCCGATTGAAGGGTGGCCGCTGGAGGAATTCGTGAAGTATCTTGAATTTTCTCTGCACCAAATGGTGAACAAAATGGCAGAGTATTTGCAGAAAAGTCCCTGAACTTTCTTCAAATTATTAAATGAACTTATGCTCTTTGATTTCTCAGTTGGAGGTCTCAAATTAAATCATCATATTTCTTGTTAACAAATAAATAAATAAATAAATATTCCTTTTTTTTTTCATGGTTGAAATTTGGAATAATCATGTGCAAGAAAATTCAATATTTGGGCTTTTAAAGGTCAGAAGGTTTCTTTTTTATATTGGTACATTCAATAATTGATATTCGATTATGATTTTTTTTAATTAAAAAAAATCAGATTATTTGGAGAATATTATGTAAAGTTGACTATGATATGATTTAAATCGAGAGTAAACTCATAATTAACGAGTAAAAGGGTAACATTTTAAAATTTAAGGACTAAATTGTAATCTCTCGACCGAAGGACTAATTAGGACCTAATTATTATGAGAAGTAAAGTTAGTCTATAAGATATACAAGTTTAGTAGCCACTAGAGCAAACACAATAAACTAAGACCCTGAAAGTGTTCTTCATTTTGCAAGAGTTTTGTTGGCATTTAGCCTTTTCATCAACCAATTGATTATATCCTGGCCAATCTCCTCTCGCTCAGGCTCAAACAGCAAGTCGTGCAAGAACCCTTCATACAGCTTTATGTCTTTGAACTCAGAAGCTGCCTCATTGTACAGATCCTGGGATGCTACAGGATCCGTGACTTTGTCGGCTGTCCCGTGGAGAACGAAGAACGGGACGGTGACTGACTGGAGGTTTTGCATCAGGTATGATGAAATCCGCAAGATCTCGTGGCCTGTTCGGACTCTGATCGGTCCGGTGTATACTAATGGATCGGAGTATTTGGCCACGAGTGCTGCAGGGTCCCTTGAAACTGGAATGCCTCTCTTGTTTGCACCTTTGAACTGAAACTTTGGAATCACTATGGAAAAGATTGGAGCTAGAGCCTACATTATGGAAGTAGTTCAACATGAGTGTGTTTATAACTCAGAATTGCACAGTATTCTCGACGGCCAATCGACCGAAATCGGGACTATACTTACCTTGACAATAGGATGGGCGGGTTTAACTCGCAATGCAGGCGAAGTCAGTATAATTCCCTTCACCATTTTCTCTATGTGAGGGCTTAAAGCGGCCTGCATAAAATTGTAGTTAAGGAGACTGAAAATGGATATCACTTTGCCAGATGGGTTAGGGATGTTTTTTGAATTAACTGACCTTCAAAACAACGGCCCCTCCCGTGGAGTGTCCAAAGAGGAAGCATGGTGTTTCAGGGTTCTCAGATTTAATCTTTTCTAAGAATGCCCCCTGCAGAACGGAAAAACAATGAACATTCCCTTCCAAATCTAAACTAATTCCTTGAACAAATAATTCAATCCCATAAGGAAAGTGTCATCATAACGTGCATGAAAAACAAAAACACATGCATAGCGTAGTTGTATTTATTNATGGAAAAACAATGAACATTCCCTTCCAAATCTAAACTAATTCCTTGAACAAATAATTCAATCCCATAAGGAAAGTGTCATCATAACGTCCATGAAAAACAAAAACACATGCATAGCGTAGTTGTATTTATTTTCTTATACTTAGGTTAGAATATGTTTTTACTTTTAATACTTATTTAGTACTTCGTTGTGTTGTTTTAAAGATGTTTTCGAACACGCAAGTCCATGATAGTGTTTTAAGATGAAGTTTAAACGCTTATTTCCGCACAAAATGATTACATTATGATGACGGTCGCGACTCTATTTAAGTAGAAATTTAGTGTCTTGATAGTAAATGTCTGTTCTAATGTGCACGAAAACAAAAAGATGGAAACATAGTTGCACTATAACAGGATGACAAGCAAGCATTAGAAATCAAAGGAATAAATTCAGCTTCTACTAGAAATAAAGATCAAACAAAACTTCACATCGGATTAAGTTNGCACAAAATGATTACATTATGATGACGGTCGCGACTCTATTTAAGTAGAAATTTAGTGTCAATCATTTGATAGTAAATGTCTGTTCTAATGTGCATGAAAACAAAAGGATGGAAACATAGTTGCACTATAACAGGATGACAAGCAAGCATTAGAAATCAAAGGAATAGATTCAGCTTCTAGAAATAAAGATCAAACAAAACTTCACATCGGATTAAGTTATTGTGCAGATCAATGAAAATTGAACTTACAGTATCAGCAACAACATGGTCAAGAGATGGGACAAATCCATGTAATCCATCACTTCCACCATGGCCTACAATAAGAACACAAGACAACAGCCATGAACACAATTAAAATCTTTCACCAAAACGACTAATTTCCAATATCATCCAAACTAAAACAAAAATCATCAACATTCATGTGGGAAAAAAACAGAGTATTGAAAACTTTTGTTAGATTGTCAGAGAAACCAAAGAACAACAATGTTGCGGTGTCTAGCCATGCACAAACTTGTTGTCAATATAGTCAGGAATATATAAACAACAAAGCAATTGATATCCTATTAACATTTAGTTTAAGCTTTTGTGTTCATAGGTGATTCAACATGATACTAAAACAGAAGGGCTTTGATTCGAACTTCTATAACGTCGTTTTCTCATCAATTAATATTAATTTCTACTTGTTAAACCTCCGGTAATGTCATTTCCTTCCCAATTACTACAACCCATCAATTAAAAGAAATGATGATATAGAGAAGAAAACTATGAAGAAATCTAAACAGAAACTAGAAAGTTTCATAAAACACCACGAGAGAGACACAGAGAGAGGTGATATGTATAGCTTAGCTACCTATCCAATCTATTGCATAAACGCCGAAGTTGCAAGAGGTTAATCGGGTGGCAAAATGAGCATATCTTNTGATATGTATAGCTTAGCTACCTATCCAATCTATTGCATAAACGCCAAAGTTGCAAGAGGTTAATCGGGTGGCAAAATGAGCATATCTTCCACTGCAAACAAGCACCAAACAAAACCATTGGGAATTAAAAACAACAAATCTGACAGCAGAATCCATCCATAATAAATAAATAATTCTACATATTCATATGAAATAACTTTAAGATCACCTGTGCTCGTTAAGCCCATGGATGATGATCAAAATACCCCTGAAAGAACATCACAATACAATTTGCCGTGAGAAAACAGGGAACCTTCTAATGGATAATATAAAGTAATCAGGAATTCAAAAAACTAATCAATTCCTTTGAATCTGTATCTTCATGAGATATCAATTAGGTAAAATTTCATCGAACAATTCAACAAACGTTTCAGCTACACGAAAAGTTAATCCTAGTTTCCAAAAGGCTCCAATACAAATTTCTAACCAAGTTAAAATTAGAAAACAAACTAAAACACTTACTTCAATTCACCGGATTCCGGCAACCAGGAGCGGCAAAACAGCGCGTTTCTCTTAACGCCATAGAACAACGAGGTACTCCAACGGCCATGAAACCCCCCGTCTCCGATGTTTTCGCCCATTTCGATGACCTCAGCCAACGCCCTCCGTCGCTGGGTATCTTCCTCCTCCATCCGCCATACCAATCGCCTCTTCTTGACAGAGGACTGAGCCGGAGGCGTTGACGCAGCCGGAGAACGGCGGCGGCGAGGCCAGAGGAGGAGAAGCAGAGAGAGGAAGAAGGTGTGGAGGAAAATGAGAGAAGTCCTCAGAGTTTTGAAAATCGGAATAATCCGATTGCTCGCTCCGGAGGTCAGCTGGTCCATCTCGCCCCTTGACATGGCAGAGATGGAATATTTTACAGAGCGAAATCAGAGAAACGGAGACGATCAAATGAATTTCAGACCATCCACTCCGAATGAAATTCCCACCAATGGGTATAAATAGTCTATTCAAAGAGAATCAACGCCAATACGAAGACTGAAATCTAGACCGTTCGTTTCTGAGGAACATATCCAATGGTGGGAATTGATTCCTTAGAAGCACAACTCTACACCCGAATGCAGAGAATTATTTGAATGTACGGTCCACGTGTACACAATTGACGTGGATTACGAGGCATTGATCAGCCGTAGAGAATTGTGGCGGTGTTGTCTATGTTCTTTTTTTTTTCTTTTTTTCTTTTTTAATTAAATTATTTTTTTAGAAACCTAAAATTAAAATTTATTTCATTCCATATATTAATAATTTTGATTTTCCTAATAATTAAAATTTTAATGTATAGATATATTATTTTTGGGTGTAGAGTCAAAAGTTAGCTGAGCTGGCGCATTTAAAATAATTTGCAAACAATAATAAATAATTGAATTAAATTATTTTCTCCAAAAAAAGGTGTAGAATTAAATGTATAGAGGTAGTTGAGCGACAAATGAGACTCCACCGATTTATTAATTTATTAATTTTATAAAGACATTATAATAAATAGATTTGAGGGTTTAATTAAATTTCCATTATTGAAATAAATAGGATGGAAATAAATTATGGATTAAAGATTTTATAATTTTTTGTTTTTATTGGCTATTAATATATCCATATATTTATTATTATGTATTTAATAATATATATATATATATATATATCTATAAAAACAATATATATTAAAAAATAAAAAAGTTGTTAGGCGAAGGGCATTAATTTTCATGGAAAAATTGGTAACAGATGCCGTTGACCAATGAAAAGTCTAGGCTTGGGAAAATTAGTGAAATATATTATAGTTTAAATTTTATAAATTATAATTTTAGGTGTGACGTGTACACGAGCGTATACGAGTTGGTTGGAAAAATCTTTTGGACCAATCAGAAATTTTGTGTTGGTTGGGTTCGTGATGCGAGTAACTCAGAGTTTACAACGAAACTCTCTATGTTGTCGAGTTGTTTTTTTTTTTTAAAGTTATATTTATATATATTGCGTTAATAATTAAAATATTATAAAATTCAAATATCAAACATTCACGAGTCACAACACATCACTAACATTAGTTACAGACGTCAAATGCTTTTAATTTTCATAATAATCTTAAAAGTAGAGTTGAGTTGTAACCCTATTTTTCGTGGGTAACCGAAGTGTAACACGGTTAGGGTTGACTACCACTGCATCAGTCGAAGTTGGAGCATGCACGACACACGCACTCAACTAAAGAAGATAATTTTCATCTGTGCCACCAAGAATACATCTCGAGAGCGATAGTAAGTATAATATAATCACTAAGAGAGTCTCGAAAGAGTACGATCGTGACATTCGTAGGTCTTACAGTGAGCCACGATAACAACGTATAGGATACAACCATTTCCATTAAATCGAGTAAAAAAGTTGGTTTCCTTTTCACCCACATAACCCCAAAAAGCTCAAAAAGCAAACCCTTTTTTCACTTTGTGTTCTAATTCAAATCCCATATCTCACTTTTTCAAGCTTTTTTGGTTCCTTCTTCTTCTTCTTCAACAAGATCCTTGGTCACTTGATGCTTTCCACCATACTTCCCGTGATCTTATACCTCTCTTCATCGTAATCAACTTCTAATTCGTTTTAAATTTATCCCAAATTTATAAAAATACCTCTGCAAAATTTCACTAAAAAATACGAACCAAATCCACCGCTAGCTGATATTGTTCTCTTTGGACTTTCCCTTCGGAGCCCAGCATCCTCGCTGGCACTCTTTCCTTCCTCCAATCGATGTGGGACTGCCCCAAATCCACCCCTTTTGAGGCCAGCATCCTTATTGGCATACCACCTCGTATCTACCCCCTTCGGAGAACAGTGAGAAAGCTGGTACATCGTCCAGTGTCTGGCTCTGATACCATTTGTAACGACCCAGATCCACCACTAGCAGCAGATATTGTCTAGGAGAAGGTTTCCACACCCTTATAAATGGTGATTTGTTCTCCTCTCTAACCAATGTGGAACATTACACTCAAAAACTTTTTAAGTTTTGAATCTTGATCGATATTTTTTAGAACTGATACACTAACAGTTCTGATGTCCATATATCATGGATAAGGATATTTTTGAACTTTTTAATGAAACTTTCGACCATGTTCTCGAGGATACGAGTATTTTTTAAATTTATTTTGGAAAAAAAATGCAAAATTTAAATTATTTTAAAAATAAAATAGTAATTGCACTATAAATTGAGTTGTCCCATGCAACCTATTTCTTCACAAACATATCCACATCCATATGGCTCCCAACAGATTAGAAACAAAAGTAGAAGTGCAAAAGCCATCAAGGCTATCAATGGAGGGTCTCCAACGAACCATATCCGACATCTCCTCCGAGCTCACAAAAACAGGTCTTACAGAAGCCAAGCCACTACCACGGATCTCCGAAGTAGAGGCTGCGACCTGCGAGTGCTGCGGCCTCTCCGAGGAGTGCACGGCGGAGTACATCAACCGTGTTCGAGGCGAGTTCATGGGGAAGATGATTTGCGGCCTCTGCGCCGAGGCCGTAAACGAGGAGATGAACAAGGTTAAATTTGTTCCATTCTTCTTTATTTTGTGTGTTATATTACAAAGTAAGACTTATTGGTGTAATTTGACGTAGAGGGGTTGGAAAAAGGAGGAGTCTTTGAAGGAGCACATGAACGCTTGTGCCAAGTTCAATAGGTTCGGGAGGGTATATCCCGTGCTGTATCAAGCCGAAGCCATTAAAGAGATTCTCAAGAAAAGCTCCACCCGAGGGAAGTCGATCAGCCCTAGAGAAACCCCCGCCGGTCACCGCAACGGTAGAATTGGCCGGACCTCTAGTTGTATTCCGGCTATAACCAGAGATGTCTGTGATCCAACCCTCGTCAAATGATATTATATCATATACCACAATATCTATATACGTGTGTTTATATATTTCACTAGCTATAACAAATCTCGATGTATTATTTAATTTTAGCATGTGACATTCGAGTAAAAAGTATCTAAGTCGTTCTAGTTAAAAAATTATTGTTTTTTTAATAAAGAAAAATACTGTATTTGTTAAGTAAAAAATTTTCATATTATAAAAAAATAATAATAATAAAATATTTTGAGTTGACAGAAAAATTGAGGCCCATTAGACGAATAGCGGGCCTTTTGGTGAATATGGATTCAAGTATTATCTGGCCCATATCGAAGTTGGGCTTACGGAAACAGGCCCACGCTATAAACATTTCCTTGTATCCCTGTTTTCCAGTTTCCTGCCTGCATTACACGTGTTTTTTTTTTTTTTAATAAAAAAAATTTTAAGAAAAGAAGGATAGTTGGGCCCAACCAATACGGGATCGTGGTTAGCCTCACCATTCCCCACTCGAATCGACGTAGGATCTCACAACCCATCACACTTGAGACCAGCATCTTTGTTAGAGAGAGGTTTCCACACCATTATAAGGAATGCTTCACAATCCACCACCTTTGGGGTTAGTGTCCTGGTTAGGGAGAGATTTTCACACTCTTATAAGAAATATTTCGTTCTCCTCTCCAACCGATGTGGGATCTCACAATCTACCCCCGAGAGGTTTTCACATCCTTATAAGGAATGTTTCATTCCTCTCTCCAATCAATATGAGATCTCACAATCCATCCTAGCCTCCTCGCTAGGGAGAGGTTTTCATAGCCTTATAAGGAATATTTCGTTTCTCTCTCCAATCGATGTGAGATCTCATAATTCATTTTCTTGGGGCAAACGTCCTCTCTAAAGAGAGGTTTTCACACCCTTATAAAAAATGATTATTCTAACGCGAAAGTTAAGCAGATCAATTCTATGTTGGGTAACCTCTAAATTTTGTTTTTGGACAAATAAGTGTGATTAAGAACTTAAAATAACAATTGTTTGATCAATTTTAAAAACTAATATAATATTATATATTCAATTTGAATTAAATCAAGATTTAATTGTTTTTTCATCCAAACAAAAAGGACGTCAATTCAATCTAAAAAAATAAAAATAAAATAAAAAAGTCCCCACGTGCCGTCCCCGCAAGTTTATGAGGCACGTGAGTTCTTAAGCACGTGCTATCACGTTACTGTATACTATAGGGTTTTGACCTCACATGGGTGTGTTGATGCCGACTACCACCTCCTCACGTGCATAATGGACCCCACCCTAACTAAAACTAAAAATATAAAATAAATAAAATACTAAAATATAACTATTTTCATTAATTCATTAATAAAATCACCTTTTTTTTTTTTTTAACTTTGCATCTCATTCTCAACCACCATATGCATGATCGAGTAAACTAAATATAAAATAAAATATTTATTTCTATAAAAAAAAATTCAAAAAAATAAAAATGATTTTTATTTAAAATAATCTGTAAATATATATAATAGAATAAAAACGATGCTGCTCCTTATTTCTAATAGTGAAAACTATCCCTAGAAGCTCGAATCCTTTTAACATAATTTGTTTTTACTCACATGTTTAAAATGTTCAGAAAGTCGTGAAGCACATATACAAATGGATTATATTGTCCAGTCTTTTTCTAGGGCTTTCTTCCAAGTGAAGAAATAATTATAAATTTTAATAAACTTACAAATTTTAAATGTAAAAAGGATATCTAAAAGGGGAGCAATTAATATGGACATGAAAACCTTATCTTAAAATATTCATTTAATTTTTTTTTTTTAAATTTCATGATGCACCACATTAATTTCAATATCATATTAAATTAAAATTTTAAGATATTTATAAAAATAAAGAGTTATATATATAACTTAAATAATATAGTTATGGATCTTTATTATGTTTTTTCATATAGTTTAGTGTATAAATAAAATTGATACATGATATATGCTATAAATGTTATATATTTCTATTTTTAGAAATTAAATTAAAAATTAAATTAAGTCCAAATTAAATACATAAAAATATAATTTGAAAAATGCCGTTAAACTTAAAAAAAATTAGAGGTTGAATTTGTAATTTTATTATAATTTCCTTTATTGTCATGTTATTGCCTTCACATTTTCCCTTTCCAAACTAACCTAAATATTGCACAATTCCAAAATTACCCCTATCAATTCCAAAATCCGTTAAAAGAAACGTTTAAATTCTAATCAAAAAAATATTTGACACAAAATGTAAAATCATTATTAAATACGACACACAATCTTAAAAATAATAATTAAATAATAAACTTACTGTTAAAGTTTAAAGAACCGTTCAATTGAGCTTAAGATGTTTTTAAAGACTAAACTTATCTATAATTTGACCGTTAAAGGGTGTTAATGGTCAGTACTCGAGACCCCTTTTAACTCTTAATTAGCTAGTGCACGTTAAAATCCCGATAAAGAATGTGCATGTGAGCCAATTATTTCCTTTACAAATCATAGATCTAAACATAAAAAAGAGCTTTGTTAGAAAACCTTAATCAACAAGCAAAATTGATAGATATTGAGTTTGTTTAGATCCATACTCTAAACCCAAGGGTCCACAAAATCTACTTACATACCTTTCTTTTTTTCCTCTCTACCCTTGATAACCAAGGGTATTATAGTAATTTCAGACCAAAATTTCCAAATTTTCACGGAGGTAACAGTTTAGTCGTTCAACTCTAATGGTAACAATTTAGTCCCTAAATATTAGCACGGGACAATCCTTTTTAATGATAGACAATAAACTCGAGTAATTATTTATATTTATAATTTAACTCTCATGGGTATAAAAGTAATTTCACTTGAAAATTTACTTTTTTTTAATTTAACTCTCATGGGTATAGAAGTGATAATTGGGTGTCGGGCTTTCCCCATGAAACGCGAACCAACCCATTTTGTCTTAGCCACTTACTCTCTCTTCCTCTCTCTCTTCCTCTCTCTCTCCCTCTCTCTCTCCCACTCCTTCTTTTCTTCTCCCAATATTTCCATTTCCCTCCCCCAAATCCCACACCCCATGGAACCCCCTGAATTTTTCCACCTTAAAGCCTACTCCTCCGACCACCACCACCACCACCACCACACCGCTGCCGCTGAACACGACCTCTTCTTCGTTGAGAACCTCCTCGATTTCTCCAACCACGCCGACGCCGACGACCACCACGCCGACGCCGGGTTATTATCCGACAATAGTAATAATAATCATCATAATACTAATACTCCCAGCTGCTTCCACGATAATGGGAACTCCGCCCAACTAACTTCCTTTCTGGACCACGTTAACTTACCCGACGCCCATTTCTCCGCCGAACTCGCTATTCCGGTAATCCCTCTCTCAAAACGATGCGTTTTGCTTTTTTTTTTTTTTTTTTTTT